>NC_091822.1:178245408-178392908 GCF_038994185.2 Dermacentor albipictus
AACCAGAAAACTAATAACCTGGAAAGTTGTATCACATTTTTCCACTATTGAGAAAACATTGACCAATCTACCAGGCAATTTAAAGCTACCTCGTCATTTTTTCAGGGTTAGGCTCAATGCTTATCAGCACCCTCTCGTATATTGTGATAATCGCAGCACCTCAGTTGAAGCTCCCTAGCAGCCCCCACTATCCCTGAGATCCTGACTGCGAATTTCTTGCAGTGACTTTGCATCAAGCGGCCGCATTCGATCGAGGGTGGAAGGTCTAGGACAAGGTGCTCTCATCTTTTCCTGGCCTAGTGCGTGAATTCACGTGCGTGCGCGACCACAAATCAGATCCTTGCTCTCTTCCGCAGCGGCGCTTTCTGTCTCCGGTCTTTACTCTTCTTCTCGTTCGTGTTACCCTCTCCCGTTTTTACCCGGAATCGGCCGACCCCCATTCAGAGCGGACAAATTAGCTAAAGAATGTTGTCGCTTTAATACATTTGTTAGGCTAGCGCATCCAGAGCTAGTTGCACTTCGCTACCCGTGGGAGAAATTTGCTGGCTCATTACCAAGAACTGAAAAATGCATCTAGAACTACAAAGTGCCTCTGAGTCCGCGCATTTTTGCGCTGTAAGACCTCTGACTTGGCACGCGAACTATCTCTCAGCGATAGCATGCCTGTAAGACAGTATCCTAAAGGCTTAGCCTGCAAATTGAAGAATCTGTGAAGATGGTGGAGCATTGTTTTGTCTGAGATGTTGACACGCCATGGTGTTTTTGTCAGATGAGCACATAAGCGTCAAAACCAGTCTTTCTCTCGCTTAAGCATCACGTTCGCATTTAGGATATCGGATTCATCATGTGGCGAAGTCGTGACAACTGATTTGAGCGAAAGGTTAACCTTTTCTCTCTCTCTTTTTTTTTTTTTGCCTGGTGTTGTGGCTCGCAGGGACCAATCTCGTTGGGCAGCCGCCAACTGGGCCTGCCAGCGCCGCTCCCAGCCCAGCGTCACGGTGTCATGACGAGAGCTCGATCGCACGAAGGAGCGTCGACGCGGCGGAGTGGTGGGTCTGCTCGTTTTGCGTAAAGCAAAACAAACCCTCGGTAGCGAAAGTTCATTTGCGAAAGTGTGACTGGTTGGGGAAGCATCCTTTGGACAATAAAAAAAAAGTACTTCTTGGTGTGCACAACGGAGAAGGAAGAGGGCGACAGGACAAAGCACGCATTGACACGTTTATGGCTCAGATGACGGGAATAGAAGCACAATCTGAGGGAAAGTGCTCGAGGAGGGGGGAAAATAGCAGGTGCAACGACCGCGAAGGCACATGTAACGATTCATATTCTTGTACATGTTCCTACCCAGTTCGTTTGCCCCCCTCTTTTTCCCCTCCCCTACATTTCTCTGCGTGAATGTTATCGCTTTTGCTTGTTGCCTTCTATCAGTGCTTATAACTACCACTCTTGCGCTAGACGCCCTCATATCAGATCGTGATGACGTCACAGGTGTCTTGCACCCCGACGTATGTCTTTTATTAGCATGTGGGTTATTCCACAGCAAACGGATCACACTCAGCTCGACCATCGGCGGTTTCCATTAAAAGAAGTCAATTGATTTCATTATCGCAACAGTTGTTGCCGCCATGTGCTTTGGACTAACACCCGCCGTGGTTGCTTAGTCGCTATGGTGGTGCGCTGCGAAGCACGAGTTTGCGGAATCGAATCTCGGCCACGGCGGCCGCATTTCGATGGGCGCGCATGGCTAAAGCACCCGTGTACCATGCATTGGGTGCACGTTAAAAGAACCCTTGGTGGTTGAAGTTATTCCGGAGTCCTTCACCACGGCTTGCCTAAATATAAACATATAAAACTGCGCTGGCGGTGAGTCAATGAGCGCGGAGGGCTAATCGGAAGAAGCAACATCGCGTGCTCGCTTTGTTGAAACAATGCAGGAGTACCGCAATACGCTTTGGCGTCGGCTCCAGCCGCGAGCGAGTCCTGCTGTCCGACGCGCTGTCGCCATTGTCGGCCCTCGCCAGCTTCTGCGCGCGAAGTCGTTCTTGCAGTTCCCAAGCTGCGCAAGACTCGCTGCGCGAACAGGTAGGTCGCTGTGCATGCCTGTGCGCACCTGTACACGTGCTTCGAGCGCAATCTACACGCGCCAGTGAGCGGGCAGTGCTTTTTGTATTTGCCATTGGTTGTCGCATCTGCTGATACCTGAGCGAACGGCGGTCAACAGTGGGGTTGTTGGAGCACCGAAGCGATTGCGAACGCAATCACAGCAGTGGGCTTGCACGCCCCTGGAGACCTCCTGTTCCGGGTCCTTGCAGTCTGCAATACTAGTAAAGCGCGTTTTGAAGTTGGATCAATCTACGGGACATCGTTACGCGTTAGGGTAGAAGTAATGTGGCAGAGGCCTCAAGTGCAAATGATTCACTTTCTGTGTAACTTGCAACGAAATTTATTAGTTAAATTGTGATTACTTGTAGACGAAAAGTGTCGAATATATGTTGGCCTGTGTTCTGACGCACTACAACGAGTCAGCGACTCGCCATTCGCTTGCTTGCCAGCTGGCAATTTCTTCAGGCAAAACCGAAATGTTTCTAGGTTCTCCTTATAAACACCAAATTGACCTATGGGTGGGGGAGGCAGCTGTTGCGGACCAAGCCGCACCGATACCGCTCGTCGAAGCTAATGCAGATAATAAAAAAAAGTTTTGTTTTAGCAACATCATAGTTGAGCTTCCAGTATCGCTCGTGTTCATTTGAATATATTAATTAGTAGTGCTTATTATACAACTTTCTGATCAATTAAATTTATGTCTGATATGTCAACACATGATTCGTGCAGCGCTTTTCACGGCACAAGTATCAAATATTGGCCTACCTCTGGCAAAGGAATTTCTTTTCGTGCTCGAAGGAACGTTTTTTCGCAGTTTCTTTATAAAGGTTTTTCCGTAGCAGGTATGCCGTTCAAAGTAATTTTTTTTTCACGACGCAGCGTGAGCAAGCGCCCGCCGCACGCGACGACCCGGGACCCGCCACTGTGCAGCAGCAGCTGCTCAAGCACTGCCAGCAGGAGTCGCCGGTGACGTTCGAGGTGGCGCTGCGACTCACGTGAGTTGTCCACGCGGAGGCTACACTTCCTCCTTCGCCCCCTACTTCCCGCGGGCTCAGTGCGAGCTTTTCGTGTTCCATCCACTTGTCTGAGCGCACGCGCTTGAGGGAAAGGGAACAGCCAAAGGAAGAGCCGTACATAGGCAACACCAAAACGGTCTGTTCACTCCGATCCATGACGTCATGTTACTGGCCCCGAAATTTCCACTGCCAAGGCTGGCGTGACAAAAGCGGTGACGTCAAAATCATTGCGGCATACTCGGGAGCATACCCATTACATTCTATGGCAGTCGGGACAATAGCATGACTTCATGGATGGGAGTGAACAGGCCTTGCGTTATCTAGGTTGTGTTAACCCAGGGAAAACACGTGGAAGGCGGGAGATGGAAGTTCAAGACGATGAGCAAAACGAGATCAAGGCGAAAGCACGAGCCAACGTTGCGAGAGACAAACGTTGGCTCCTGCTTTCACCTTGTTCTCGATTTGCTCATTGTGTAAGTGGTGTTGATATAGGTCGGTTCATAGGCTCGCGTGCAGCACCGCTTAAAAGCGGCTATATTTTGGGCAGTTTGTTTCCCACAAACTGCTGAGATGCCGACGGGAAGCCGAACAATGAGTTAGTGGTAAGAGGGAAAATAGAGGAATTCCGGATCAAGCTGCAGAACAGATATTCGGCTTTAACTCAGGAAGAGGACCTTAGTGTTGAAGATACGAACGATAATCCTATGGGCATCATTAAGGAGCGTGCAATAGAAGTCGGTGGTAACTTCGTTAGACAGCATGCCGGTAAGCTATAGCAGGAGCCGAAATCTCTGATCAAGAAACGCCATTGTATGAAAGCCTCTAACTCTACAGCTAGAATAGAACTGGCAGAACTTTCCAAGTTAATCAACAAGCGTAAGACAGCCGACATAAGGAAGTATAATATGGATAGAATTGAACATGCTCTCAGGAACGGAAGAAGCCTAAATGCAGTGAAGAAGAAACTAGGAATAGGCAAGAATCAGATGAATGCATTAAGAAACAAAGCCGGCTATATTACTAATATGGATGAGATCGTTCAAGTGGCTGAGGAGTTCTGTAGAGATTTGTACAGTACCAGTTGCACCCACGACAATAATGCAAGAGAGAATAGTCTAGGGAAATTGGAAGTCCCACAAATAACACCGGAAGAAGTAAAGAAAGCTTTGAGAGCTATGCAAATGGGAAAGGCAGCTGGAGAGGATCAGATAACAGATTTGTTGAAGGATGCTGGGCAGATTTTTCTAGAAAAACTTGCCACCCTCTATACGCAATGCCAGATGACTTCAAGCGTACCGGAATCTTGGAAAAACGCTACCTTATTACTAATCCATAAGAAAGGGGACGCCAAAGGCTTGAAAAATTATAGACGGATCAACTTACTGTGCGTTGCCTACAAAGTATTTACTAAGGTAATCGCAAATAGAATCAGGAACACCTTATACTTCTGCTATGCAAAGGACCAGGCAGGATTCCGTAAAGGCTACTCAAAAGTAAACCATATTCACACTATCAATAACGTGGTAGCAAAATGCACGGAATATAACAAAGCCTTACACATAGCTTTCATTGATTACGAGAAAGTTTTTGATTCTGTCGAAGCCTTAGCAGTCATGGAAGCATTACGGAATCAGGGTGTAGACTAGCCGTATGTAAAAATACTGAGATATCTATAGCGGCTCCACAGCCACCGTAGTCCTTTATAAAGAAAGCAACAAAATCCCAATAAAGAAAGGCGTCAGGCAGCGACATACGATCTCTCCAATGCTATTCACGGCGTGTGTCCAGGAGGTATTGAAAGACCTCGATTGGAAAGAATTGGGGTAAAAGTTAATGGAGAATACCTTAGTAAATTTCGAATAACTGATATTTCCTTGCTTAGTAACTCAGGGGACCATTTGCAATGCATGCTCACTGACCTAGAGAGGCAAAGCAGATAGTGGGGTCTAAAAATTAATCTTCAGAAAACTAAAGTAATGTTGAGTAGTCTTGGAAGAGAATAGCGCTTTACGATAGGTAGCAAGGCACTGGTAGTGACCGCAGATCCGGATCGTGACACTGAAATAATCAGAAGAATAAGAATGGGCTGGGGTGCGTTTGGCAGGCATTCTCAGATCATGAACAGTAGGTTGCCGTTATCCCTCAAGAGAAAAGTGTATACCAGCTGTGTCTTACCAGTAGTCACGTACGGGGCAGAAACCTGTGGGCTTACGAGAAGGGTTCTGCTTAAATTGAGGATGACGCAACGAGCGAAGGAAGGAAGAATGATGGATGTAACGTTGAGGGATAAGAAAAGAGCAGATTGGGTGAGGGAACAAACGCGAGTTAATGACATCTTAGTTGAATTCAAGAGAAAGAAATGGGCATGGGCAGGACATGTAAGGAGGAGGGAAAATAACCGGTGATAAATAAGGGTTACGAACTGGATCCCAAGGGAAGGGAAGCGTAGGAGGGGACGGCAGAAAGTTAGGTGGGCGTATGAGATTAAGAAATTTGCAGGGACAACATGGCCAATTTTAGTACATGACCGGAGTATTTGAAGTATGGGAGAGGTCTTTGCCCTGCAATGGGCGTAACCAGGCTGCTGCTGCTGCTGCTGCTGCTGCTGCTGCTGCTGCTGCTGCTGCTGCTGCTGCTGCTGCTGCTGATGATGATGATGACGATGATGTTTCCCACGAAAGTGTCTGTCGTTGGCAGATAATACGAAGTATGCTGGCCTCGCGGATCGCACTTGACGGGATCAAAGCGTCCGCTGTCCAGCTAGATAACGGGTCGAACGCAGTTGAACATTTAAAACAAACTTTAATTACACTAAGAAGGTCAAAAAAGCAAGTCAGAAATATACACAAAACGTTCAGTTTTAGCCCCGTAAAAAAGTGGTCCGGTCTCTAGGGCATGGTGGGGCGAGTCTGCCCGTCCCGCGCTTTTCCAACTGTGGTTTCTCTCCCCGTCGCCGCCCCCAGGCACGGGAAACAACAGCCGACCACCCCGAAGCGTCGTCACTGGGTTTCTTTCAGGAACCGAACGGAGGGAGCGGGGTCCTTTCTCTCGCGCACAGCTTGGAGTCCGCGGGGGGCCAGTGAAAGAGAAAGCCATAAAAGTAAGGGAGGCCCGCTTCCCTCTTGAAAGAAAAGTCTGGCCGTGCATTCGCGACGCGCACAGAACACGAAGCCTGGCGATATTGGCGTCAGTTGGTTCGTCCGGTCCGTTCGCACCGATCAAGTGGTCGAGTGAGTCCGGCATTTAAACGTGTCTCACTGCGTGTCCATACACATTTCAGAGTAGTCGCTGGTGCTCGCCGACAATCGAAAAATGTGTATACACTATTCGCGGCGCGCGTAATCTGATGATCGGACGCGCGCATCCTTTGCAATGGAATAGGCGACAGCGTTCAAGAAAATTCCATTATATGTACTGTTTCCGCGTTTTCGCGCCGAGCGGCAATCTGATAGCAGTGATAATCTGGTGAACACCGGCAGAAATCAAAATACCGACTCGCGAAAATACCGCATGCCATTAGAGCAGTAAATAGTAACATTTTCATTTTGAAATAAGTATCCCTTGTGTGTTCGGCCATTCTTTCGACCCGTCGCTCCTCTTGAATGGGCGTATTTCGACGGTACTCTCCGCATGTTCGCCCGAGTTGATTCGGTTACGCCGTACGCGACTGTCTACTCGATTAAGAAATGTGTCCGTGAACCGGGTGCGAAGCCTCTGCCAAGGAGGGCTTTTTTATTTCGGAGATTCCCCGGTGTCTGCACCGGCTGCTTCTCGCCGGCCGAAGTGAAGCCAGAGCTTGCCCCAACTTGAGCCTCGAAAGTGAGCCGCGCAAAGTGGGTAGTCCCCTCACAGCTTTCATCGCCATTGCTCCGTTATAATGTAAATGGTGGGCTGCTATAGAGTTCACCCTCTCCTCCGTTTTCGCCGTGCAGCGACGACTGCCGCCGATGTCTCAAGCTGGGCGAAGGCTGCACGGCGGACGTGTACCGCATCCGGAGGCCCAGCGGTCACGAGAGCGCCGTCAAGGTGATCCCCGTGGGCGGCAGCCGCAACGAGGACGGCGAGCTGCCCATGTCGCTGAGCAGCGTCATCCTCGAATGCGTCATGACCAGGTTCGGCGGTGACCGCGCACGTGTTCCTTTGTTTTTCTACGCACCATACGGATTTCTTTTGTGTTTGGACATTGCCTCCGGATGATGGCACGATTCTCTCCCTCGAGCGGGAACGGTCGAGAGGCTTGGGCGAGAAATCGAACAACATGGTCGAATTATGGAATAATAATTACCTTCTTTCAATTGCCTCACGACGCAAATTGCTATTTACGAATTGCAGCCGGTCAGTTCTCATGACGTCTTATCATTTGGAACGACTTCGCCGGATGAGACCAATTTCGAGATAATCGTATCCCAATTACTTTGACCAGTTACTTTCGTGTTTCGATGCATAAAGCGTGGTCATGTTAAAGAATACTGCAACAACGTCGCACGTTTACAGAGAGTTTGACGGCGCACATCTCCCATCTGGTGCCATCCTTACGAATCGGCCCAAGGCTATTTATTACCGAAACCTACGAGAGATGTAAAATTAGGAACGCATAATAATCGGCTGCTCAACGGCTAAAATATCCGAAAGGTTAAAATGCGTTGCAAGAAAACGTAGGCCGGGTATTCTCAAATGCTTTTTTAAATTTTATATTTCGCAAGAATATTTTCCTTTTAATTGCCGTCGGCCTTAGCTAGTATTTCTGCATCACGATTGGTTTTAGCGTTCTCTGACAAATCATTTTAGCTTACAAAGTGCTTTGTGAATAAGGGCACATGTTGCAGTACGTGGTACGAACACGTACTACGTCGTAGCAGTTTGACGCCGCAGTGACAGGGAGCAAGGGTCACGTATTTGCTTGTTTATTCCTTCCATTGGCCCGCTTCGTTGTTTAATGAGTAAAATTTAAGGCGCACAGTTTCTTTTTTCTTTTTTAAACTGTATGCAAGGAGATGTTGGCGCCGGTTAGATTGCTCTAGTTACGCCTCTTAGTTCGTAGACGGGCTCAAAAAAAAAAAGCGACAGACGAAGAATAGAGAAGGCTATTGTGAGAACATTTCAAAAGTTGATACACGCGTCAAAACAATTGTCTGAACAGCTCACAAGCATTCTAGATGTTCATTTTCATGTACGCATGGCCGCCCTTATTGGTAGAAAACGCAGCGCAAGCACGCACACAACCATCCCGTTAACACATTGATATCAGTGAATACGGGAAACACGTATATATATGACAATGGTAAGAAAATGAATGACTTCGACAAATGCAGCGTCGTAATCAGTTACAATACTATAATTGAGTAACTTGCCGATTCTACGAGAAACTGAGCTAATGCGTGCGCTGCACTGTGTTGCAGTTGTTCTGATGGCCATGCACGCTATTTGGTATCGCAGGCTGTTTCAACCCGTAAGCAAGCAAAATGATGCGCTGACATCAGGAACCGTTACAATGTGTTTGTTTTGTTTTTTTATTACTTTTTGCCCTAAAGCCATTCGCACAGAAGCTGCGAGCCAATCGTGATGTCGGACGTAAAATATTAGCAGAGGAGGTCGGTCAATGGCAAATAGCGCTTACGAGTGGATACCACGACACCTCTGAGGCGTCATCGCCGCCTATGGAAAATTGACAACGTTGTGAAATCATGCATACAGTTGTGAAAATTATAGTCTCCGAAAATAACAGCAGCACGTTGGCTCGTGCTCAGTGCCTTCAAGACCGGAGTCTGTCGGTGGTCACCCCAACCCAATTCGCAAGGGGGAAACTGCAATTCGAACTTCATGGCAGCGCGCACCGCACAGCTGCACCTGATTTTATGTTCTCGCGCATGTGTCAGCGTTGGCGCAGCTGTCTGTAGTGACACCCTCGCGTGCATTTCTTGTTCAAGCTTTGTTGAAGGGTTTAAGAAATAAAGGCCAGTACGGTGCCGCTAATTTCTCCTTTTAGCATCCTGCTGCTTGCGGAGCACAGTGGCGCCTGCAACTCAGTTCTACTTCTTAACGCGATGCCGGACACCGATTGCAAAACCTTGCTTCTACCTGCGGCAGCAAGCATCGGAACAGTTCGAGATAATACAACGCCGCAGAGATCCATTTTGCGCGAGTCATCTAAAGGCGTCAGAGAAGGCGATACGCGATAACCCCCCGAAAGAACGAACGCGAAGCGCGACGGACGCGCGTGCCAGCCCGGCCACAGCCGCTGCGTATAACAATGGCCCAGATGCGACGGAGCAGAGAAAACGACGCTGCAGTGGACGTTTGGTCTACGAGCACCATAACCACGTCAAGCGAAGCTACACGTCAGGCCAGCAGATACGATGGGACGCGCATGCGCACCGCTGCTCTAGCGGCCCCCTCGACAGCAGGCACCGCGTCGCTACACGGCGCGTCGATGCAGTTCGGCACGCGCTCCCGTGGTCCGTATACTTTTGCTCACGGGTGTACATTCCTAGTGCTGATTTCGTCTGCATCCCTATATTGCACAGACCCCTCTGTTTCTTCAACCTTTTTCTTAACCGATGATTCTTCACTTTGCTCGAACCTGTGATCTCATGCACAGGACCACATCGCCGAAAGTCAGACCAGAAACCATCACCCATCTCCAAATCCCTCTCACCACTTCGTACCTATTCTAGTTCCACGGCGCCCTGTTTTTCATAGCAGCTGCATTCCTGCTATATTTAGTGGTTACGTATTTTATGTTCCTTGAGGTACTAATCCCCATTCACTCTAAAAACAGATAGTTCCAGGCACTCTCTTTGAGGGAGTATCTGCTTGTCTCATATTTCACTCTGGTTTCGAGAGTAGATCGACCCTCTTTGAGAGAGAGTAGGTCAACTCCTCCCAACAGAGTTTTGATACTTCACCACAAGGGAGTGCTTGTACATTTCAGCAGAGTGCTAATACTCTCCCCACAGGGGTAATAGTACTCCCCCAGACGGAGTACCTTTATTACTCAAAACCGAGTGTTTTTACTCCCCCAAACAGATTACTTGTACTCCTTCACAACAGTGCTAGTACTCTTCCCAATAGTGTGAAAGCACGATGTAGATCCATGGTCACGTTTGAAGGAATTCGCAGTACTTGCATGTGGGGAATATTTGGTTCCTTCATAAGCAAATCCTGCACTTATGCTTGGTGAATGGGATGTAATCTGTAGTTCCCGAGGTACTCAAATGAAACATTTTCTCTCTTAAAAGGGGGAAATCTTTATCGATCAGTCACAAGAGAAACTGAATAATAATTTGAGAAACATACTGACAAACACATAAAATCAAATTAAAATGATGCCCATGACTTTAGAGCAGATCTTGTAATAAAACATAAGTATATTCTCTAAAGTTTCGTCATATTAGAGTGTAGAAATATTCCTTAATTTCAATTGGCTCCTTGACAAAAATAAATTATACAAGGGAAAGTTAAACATACAACAAACTTGTGCAAACTCACAAAATATTGACACTGTGATCGACGAGAAATATGCAAGATTGCGAGTCGGCCTAGTTGGAACAAATTCATCTTGAAACTTAGTGTGCGCAACAAACAGGGACGAAGAATAGAAGAAACACAAGGACGAGCGCTTTCTAACAACTGGTTTTATTTTTGAAGAACCACCTGCTTATATACCCACAGATCTGCGCGATCTAGTCAAACAGAGCACACCTATAGCGCATATAATACACACAGATCTGCGCGATCAAGTCAAGAGAGCACATTTACAGTGCATATACCACTTGTGATAAAAAACAAAGACGTGGACCAAAGCCACCCGGTCAACATAAGAACAGCAAGGTGCATGAAACATCCGCTTATGATAATATGCGTTAAAGATGTGATGATAGAAGTGAATTTTCTTTATCCAACAACGAAACCGATGGATGGCTGATGCATTTTTCTTTTTGTTTTCCAATCCAGTGTGCTTCTACAATTTCTCTCGCGGTTTGATTCCTGTTCCTATACAAAATGTTGGTGCTACTCAGACAAGGGGAGCAATCATGTTCTTGGCAATGCATTGCCAAATGCGTGCTAGGGCGACCTTTCAGACTGGACAAGTGTTCCCTTAACCTGGTGTTAATGCATCTCGCAGTCTGCCCTACGTACACATGACCACACGTCATAGGGATCTGATATACAACGTTCATCGCGCAATCAACAAACTGGTTCTTGCGCGGATGTTTGACACTACATTCTTTCTTTGCATCATCCTTTCTTTCGAACTTATTTTTAACCTTAGAGCACACACTACCTATTTTGTTTTTCGCTGAAAATACCACTTTCACTGCGTAACTACCAGCCACCTTCTTAAGTCTGTGTGAAAGGCCGTGCACATACGGAATCACTGAAATCTTGGAAGCTACTTCCTTTTGCCTTTGATTCTTTTTGCATTGTCCTTTATCCTGTTTAAGTTTTTTCATTAGCCTTTCGCACGACGCCAACATCACAGCGAGCGGGTACCCAGCCTTTCTCAACCTATCAACTTGCTCAAAAAATGCACTCTTTACGGTGTGGTGACATGAATTCAACAACGCTGACCGGAAACACGAAAAGACTATGCCATTCTTCACAAGCCTGGAATGGTTTGAGGCATAATTCATTAGCGGTTTTCCAGCTCGGGGTGAAAATGACCAACATACATGTTCCGGTAGGAATTCTAACTTAACATCAAGAAATTGTAGCTTATCCACCGGTACTTCAGAAGTGAACGTTAAACCCTTGCCCTGAGAATTGAAGGCTTTTACTACCCTATTCCTAAAGGCACCCTTGTCTACATGACAGCCTAAAATCAAGTAGTCATCGACATATCTGTATACTTTATTTACTACACCTTCTAAATCTTTGGCCAACTCTCTGTCTATGCTTCCTAAAAAAATGCTACTTAGGATGGGAGCTACCTTTGACCCGATGCACACACCCTTTGCCTGTATATACGTTTCACCACAGAATCCTACATGTGTGTTCGCTAAATAAAAATGCAGAAGTTCAAGAAAGGATTCAACAGCCATGCCGCACGTGTTGCGGAAAGACACCTCATCATTCTCATTAGTTATGCAATCTTTAACACTGCACATTAGGGGCCCATGCGGTAAGGAGTAGTAGAGATCTTGAACATCTATGCTGAATCCCCAGCTGCAGCTTGTCTTATCTGATGCCAGAAAATTCACAAGGCCTTCCGAGTTTTTCAATAAGTACGGATCCTGTACTTCTAAGGAATTCAACATATTTTGCAGGAACTCGGCACTCGGGGGGTGCAACGGTGGAAGCACGGCATCAGCAGGTACTCAAGTTGGGGCCGAAATTCTGCGTGGAACCAAGGATCGACATCGTCGACAGGTTAGCACTTACAAGGGACATTGCCAGGAGTGTACCAGAGAAAGAAAAAGAACGATGTGTGGTGGAATGTGTGGATGTGGTGGCCAAAGCTTCGGTAAGCGATGGATCCAGACCCAATGTTGATAGGATTGCTAAGTATTTGGTTGAGAATAATCTGCGTGTTGTTCAAGCAGACAAGGAAGGTTTTCTGGTTGTTTTACCAAATGACTGTTACTTAGAAAAGGCTTTCCTAGCGGTGAATAAGTGCTTTAAGAAATGTGACGCGAGTGTAGAAAACGTAAAAAAGAAGGCGGTGGAGTTAGTGAAGAAGTGTGACCAAGAAAAGCTTGCGTCACATGTAAAGAACTCAAAAGGAATGAAATTGGAGATATTTTTTACAGCAAAAACCCACAAACAAGGAATTCCGTTTAGGCCAATTGTGTCCGAGAGAGGGTGTTGGCAAGTTATGGTCGCCGAGTTCCTGCAAAATATGTTGAATTCCTTAGAAGTACAGGATCCGTACTTATTGAAAAACTCGGAAGGCCTTGTGAATTTTCTGGCATCAGATAAGACAAGCTGCAGCTGGGGATTCAGCATAGATGTTCAAGATCTCTACTACTCCTTACCGCATGGGCCCCTAATGTGCAGTGTTAAAGATTGCATAACTAATGAGAATGATGAGGTGTCTTTCCGCAACACGTGCGGCATGGCTGTTGAATCCTTTCTTGAACTTCTGCATTTTTATTTAGCGAACACACATGTAGGATTCTGTGGTGAAACGTATATACAGGCAAAGGGTGTGTGCATCGGGTCAAAGGTAGCTCCCATCCTAAGTAGCATTTTTTTGGGAAGCATAGACAGAGTTGGCCAAAGATTTAGAAGGTGTAGTAAATAAAGTATACAGATATGTCGATGACTACTTGATTTTAGGCTGTCATGTAGACAAGGGTGCCTTTAGGAATAGGGTAGTAAAAGCCTTCAATTCTCAGGGCAAGGGTTTAACGTTCACTTCTGAAGTACCGGTGGATAACAAGCTACAATTTCTTGATGTTAAGTTAGAATTCCTACCGGAACATGTATGTTGGTCATTTTCACCCCGAGCTGGAAAACCGCTAATGAATTATGCCTCAAACCATTCCAGGCTTGTGAAGAATGGCATAGTCTTTTCGTGTTTCCGGTCAGCGTTGTTGAATTCATGTCACCACACCGTAAAGAGTGCATTTTTTGAGCAAGTTGATAGGTTGAGAAAGGCTGGGTACCCGCTCGCTGTGATGTTGGCGTCGTGCGAAAGGCTAATGAAAAAACTTAAACAGGATAAAGGACAATGCAAAAAGAATCAAAGGCAAAAGGAAGTAGCTTCCAAGATTTCAGTGATTCCGTATGTGCACGGCCTTTCACACAGACTTAAGAAGGTGGCTGGTAGTTACGCAGTGAAAGTGGTATTTTCAGCGAAAAACAAAATAGGTAGTGTGTGCTCTAAGGTTAAAAATAAGTTCGAAAGAAAAGATGATGCAAAGAAAGAATGTAGTGTCAAACATCCGCGCAAGAACCAGTGTGTTGATTGCGCGATGAACGTTGTATATCAGATCCCTATGACGTGTGGTCATGTGTACGTAGGGCAGACTGCGAGATGCATTAACACCAGGTTAAGGGAACACTTGTCCAGTCTGAAAGGTCGCCCTAGCACGCATTTGGCAATGCATTGCCAAGAACATGATTGCTCCCCTTGTCTGAGTAGCACCAACATTTTGTATAGGAACAGGAATCAAACCGCGAGAGAAATTATAGAAGCACACTGGATTGGAAAACAAAAAGAAAAATGCATCAGCCATCCATCGGTTTCGTTGTTGGATAAAGAAAATTCACTTCTATCATCACATCTTTAACGCATATTATCATAAGCGGATGTTTCATGCACCTTGCTGTTCTTATGTTGACCGGGTGGCTTTGGTCCACGTCTTTGTTTTTTTTTATCACAAGTGGTATATGCACTGTAAATGTGCTCTCTTGACTTGATCGCGCAGATCTGTGTGTATTATATGCGCTATAGGTGTGCTCTGTTTGACTAGATCGCGCAGATCTGTGGGTATATAAGCAGGTGGTTCTTCAAAAATAAAACCAGTTGTTAGAAAGCGCTCGTCCTTGTGTTTCTTCTATTCTTCGTCCCTGTTTGTTGCGCACAATAAGTTTCAAGAGAAATATGCACCATATTACTCGCCAGTAAAAACGCATTTCTGGCACAAAACGCATGCACTTATATGGTAGAGTTTACCAGATGAGCAGCTAAGCATGGGGCTGGTAATGTAGGTAAATTGTGCAAGAAACTTCTTTTGTTTGCCATATTCTAAGACAGCAGCTCATTCGATAACCTGCTGTACAGTGTATGGATGTTCCTGACCGACAGTACAGTGCATTTAGAAATATGTTGCATATTCTCATGTTAGGCTGCAGGTCTAGCTTGCTTTGCTTATATTTCACATAAAGTTATTCATGTATGGGCTGCACACTATTGTTTCTAAGTGTGTCTTGTGGTTCTGCAGCAATATCCTGCCCGGTCACAAACTGGTACAGGGGCATAATATATTTCATATTCGGTTGGCCTCCTCACGAATGTAGTTTCGTGGTGCTGTTGGGATTTATCCGTTGCACTTTCTCACAAATAGTAAATTTACAATATTATCTAGTTTGTAGGAAATTAGCATAAAACTGCAAGGAGCATTAGCATTAAAATCTTGTGCATCAAATTTCCTCTCATGTGGCAGCTTTTCATTCCCATTAGGGTAAGAATGCTATACTTCTGAGGAGCAGTTTTCATAATTACATGGTTAGTTATTGTGACTCAGTGAATATGCAATCTAAAGTATAGCATGGCTT
Organism: Dermacentor albipictus; assembly: GCF_038994185.2. Taxonomy (NCBI): domain Eukaryota; kingdom Metazoa; phylum Arthropoda; class Arachnida; order Ixodida; family Ixodidae; genus Dermacentor; species Dermacentor albipictus. The sequence goes on from NC_091822.1 coordinate 178,260,750, forward strand.
CAGATGTGAACCAAAAATTAGATGTGAGGAATGTGATGCGTCAACGGCGACATAAGCATACTAACAGGCAGGGAAGTGCACGAAAAAAACAAAGAAGCAAAACATAAATTGAGAATGGCACCATCCTGTTTCACATATCCCATCCATGCATGTGCATTTTGCATGTGACAATGCATATACTGGCACATTGAACCAACTACCTAAAAACCAAAGGTTTCTTTAGTGATGTGGTTAACATGCGCTAAAGTAAGAAAAATTATTGCACTTCACAGAATCTTCGTCTCAAAACAAGTACATATGTGTCTAGGAAGATTAATACATCGCCTCACTGTGCACTCTATCTTAAGTCCAGAAGAATGTCTACAGCAGCCATGAAACTAAGGGGCTTTTGCTTAACACTATATGTTCACATCCGCCTAGTTATAAACAAGTATACTACTCAGTTGCTCTCAGTTCATTGCATTGAATGCATCTCTACCTCCACTAGCATGGTTGGTTGGCAAGATTCGAGAAACCCCAATGTTTCATTTTTAACAAAATTTCTCATTCCAAGTGATTCTCCGGCTTCGAAGACGTAAGGTTTGCACCACGGTGTACACAGTTAAAGACCCTAATTGCTCCTTGCTTTCGCTTCGGGAGGCACGAGCGCTTCTAATGAACTGGTTTCGTGAGCATGCACGTAAACGATGACTTCTTAAACACGGGATTCTCTTCCCCCAATGCTTCCCCTTTATGAAACCTACAAGGAAGCCATGATTCTAAAATTAGGTGTAAAAAATAGATAAAAAGGAAGACATGAAAATCTGCCGGCTTCATGTTGACATTCAAAATACAGAATCAGTAGTTTGTATTTGCACCCTTGCATTCACGTGCTTTTAAATGTAAGCTATTAAAGCTGTTACATTTATGTAGCAACCCTACTAAGCATGTGCTGTTGCTTATGATAGTGAACAAAGGCACGGGGCTCATTGCAAGTATGTATAATGTCACTAAGCAAATATGCAATTTCATTCTACCACTATTTTTATAGCATGGGTATATCTGTTGAGAGGCAAGACAAAAAGCAGTCACTTCTCACAACTAATCAACATTTTTAAACATATTTCTAACTTTTCAATGACTGTTGCTCCTATGTGTTTTTCTCCAGAGAGCATACTTGATTTTGACTTTCCCACCGGAGACTTTGCGTAAGTATACGATGTTAAGATGACTGCCTAGAGTACACGAAAATTTTCATCGTGGTCTGACATACTTTATTTTGATTTCGTTGACATTCAGTCGAATGGTACACCCAACATACACACATTATAGTTTTCTCGTCCAAATACCATGGCAATGTATTTTGATTCTTTGGCGTGCGCTCCTCTGCACGACGTGTAGTCGTGCTGGGCTGACTCTGACATCCTTGTGTCCTTGCAACTGCCTTCATGCGTTATATAAAGCGGGTGCCTGAAAAATATAGTGTGCAAAAGTCAACAAGAGGACATGGTGTAAAACATCAAGACAATCAGGAAATAAGGTCACGGCACTAAAAGAATCTTAGCTCTTAGACTTCCTACTGAAATGCATGCGAAACATCTAAACGACTACACAGGTCAACTGCTAAACTAACCTAAATTTTTAGGTCTAAACAAAAAATAAATAACCGACAGTTCATCCTCATTCGGCACCCATGTTACAATACTCCTGCTAATAAATAGAATGTTGGTAATTGTCAGATGTCATAGGTCTGTCATTAGTCTGGTGTATTGCAAACACCACTTGTGACACATGCTAAGCACGTGCCCAGTGTGCACCCTGCACCAACTCTGGTTGTGCCACTGCTCAAGCCGTAATTTGAGAATCATATCTGCAAACATGATGCTCAGTAGGGATGAGAATATGGTCCTCCAGTTCAATGGATACGACTAGATGTGCCTATAAGAAAGGGCAACAAGGCTTGTTGTGGTAAGCGTACCCACATTTCAATAATAACAAGAAAGTTCACTGCGGCCTGCATCTATGCTTACTAAAAGGCATGAACTTATCTTCATTTATGAAGTGCGCAGTGGAGATCATTTTTCAGACTCGACTACTGCCGCAGTGAGACATCTAGCATTTTACTTTCTTTAAGGTTGCAACAGTTAGACTTCAGTTATTAGTTTATTAGGCCATCTCTTTGTTTTGTGCACGACAGACGACTGGTAAAACGGAATTAGAGTAACATTTTATTTTTACACTTTATTTCTCTGCTAAACATATTAGAGTGATAAACAGTTTGATGTGCCATGCAGTAGCAAGATGCACACATAACGCTTGTAATACCAAGAAGGGTGCTTTAGCTGTGCATAGGACATTACTCTGAAACGCCAACTCATATTATTAAATGCACAGGTATGTCCAAAACAATAGGCGTATGCAAAGCGCCCCTGCAATTGTAATTCCACACGGCAGCCGTTATATTCGATGGCGATGCATAACTAGCTGCTCGACAATTCACCGAGTTCGTAGACATACGCATCCTTTCAGTTTCGCACCGTGCACGAAAACCGCAACAGGAGACAAAACCAGACCTATAATCTCTCCATTTCAATACATGAGCAAAAACAGTTCAGTCTTAGCGATACACACTGTGAGAGCAATTTAGTGCGCGACGGCGACGAGCGACGGCTTCGAGCGACAAAACGCGCCGTCGCTTGAACAGATGGCTCGGTTCTGGAAATCTAGAAATCGCCGCTCGTCGCCCGGAAGTGCTATGAGCGTCTAGGCGATAGCGCGAGGCCGGAACTGGATGTACATCGCTAAAATACTACCGATTGTCGCGCGGAACGAGCAAATGATTCAATTTTTATACGTGCAAGGATAAGAGCCTACTGCAAGACCTCCGGAAATATTTCATGCTACTTTTTACAGTAAAATACATCAACTTAAATTACTAAAGCACGCGTTTCGCTAGTTTCGACGCGTATTTCCAGCCCTCATACCGGCAACACCGGGGAGGCGTCGCTTGACATCGTCGCTCGCACGGAGTACGACTTGTAGGCGACGAGCGAGAGCGACAGCCTTCTCCATCGCATCGCCTGTAGCTGTCGCGCGCAAGATCGCTTATATGGGGTTTAGGTTTTATTCTGCAACCCGCCGTGGTTGCTCAGTGGCTATGGTGTTAGACTGCTGAGCACGAGGTCGCGGGATCGAATCCCGGCCACGGCGGCCGCATTTCGATGGGGGCGAAATGCGAAAACACCCGTGTACTTAGATTTAGGTGCACGTTAAAGAACCCCAGGTGGTCGAAATTTCCGGAGTCCCCACTACGGCGTGCCTCATAATCAGAAAGTGGTTTTGGCACGTTAAACGCCATAATTTTTTAATGACTTTCCGTTGGCAGTTTCCAAATGCTCCGTGTTCCAGAACGCTAACCACACTGTTCCTGGCGAAACATCTTCTTTCTTACAAGATTTCCACTGAAATGTTGCAAAATGACGTGTACAATGCAATACTTTGGTTCACTAACTATGCAATTGTTGTCAATGCCCAAAAACACAACTTGTTTGTTTGCGCTCTCTACCAAAATCTACTGTAATTATCATGGCTCACTGATCACATGAGTCGAACTGTGTTTTTTGTAAATGTGCGCCTATTCCATGCGTGGATTGTGTGAAATATTTTGGAATATCTTTCGGTAGTAACGTATCTTGGCAACATCACTTATCACTTATTTATTATAAACTGATGTCAGTCGCTTAGCTATTGTTTAATACCAAAAGTTTTGCATCTTTGCCTGTAAAAAACATTATTGTGCATGCACTGGGTTATAGTGTGTTGAGGTACGGCATTAGTCTTCGGCTTCTGTTCGGATGGTTGAGGATGCAAGGTAGACAGGATTATAGAAAATGTACTTAAATATGTTGCCAACAATTACCTAATAGTAATAGCTCCAAATATATCCCGTGAACTTGGTCTACGGAATTTTCAATAATTTCTTATCGAAAGAGTTGTCGTCAAACATTCTTAGAATTCCGCACTCAAACAAAAAAAACTCCGCCACAAGGGAACTTGGAAAACACGTCCGTTATGTAGTTCCGCGTTCAGCCACAAGTTATGGTGTGGCCAGACGCTGTGCATATGTGCCGCGCATATTTAACAAGTTAGCAGACGAAATCTTTGCACGTCTTCGAAAAGCTTGCTGAAAGAATCGTTAAAGGAGCTATGGTGAAATTAACTCCCAGAACATTTCTGGATCGTAATATTTACTTCAATTTCCTTTATATAAAATAACCAAATACTTTTATTGCCGCCATTTTTAGTGGCAATACACACTAATATTATTTTTCCAGGGAGCTAAGCAACCTGCGCTTTAACGAGGCCAACCAGTCGTCAAACTTCATCGAGCTCAAGAGGTGAGTATACGGGCGGGCCCGTGAAGAAATGCCGAGCACAATTCTCCAGGCTGTGGGGGTGGACTTTTGTAAACAACTTCATTCTTTCCCTGTTCGTCATCGGCACGCGCGAAGGTATATCGCCTCCATTAGCGCTCAGATCGGCCACTCGGCGGAGCGGACTGTAGCAACGGAACTGATTGAGAAGGTATTTATTCTGTTGTACAAAATACGGCCCCACTTCCGCGTTCAGTTCCACGGGAAAATTGGCGAAGCGGTTCGTTTTTCTGCCATAACGAGAGCTTTTGCTGGCGGTATCGCATCTATTGCCGGAGCTGAAAAATTGCCCATCGCTTCTTTTACGGCGCCGCAAAGTGTGTATTCTGCATGACAGGACTCGTGTCCGGCACAGTGGGAAAGTTCTTTTCGCTTCATTGCATTCCTGGTAACCCACCGATCCCAAACGACCGCGTGGGGGGATATCATTAACGGCGGAGCGTCCCTCCGACCACTGACGAAGCGCGGAAAGGAATGTGCTCTGAATAAGAACCGTTTCATCAGCCCGTTCCGGCTTCCGCAGACTGGGCGCGGGGGGGCGTCGCATTCCGGTGTACACGGCAGGCTACGACAGGCGAAACGATCTCCTGCGTCTTTTTCTTTTTGCGCCTCTGCACCCCCTGTGGTATAGCACTGCCGTTATGGGGTCGTCCTCCGTTTGCAGAACTCATTCCGTCCGAGGAACTTACCACCCAGTCCTGATGAAGAGCTGGAAGGACTACGACAACCAGTCCGGCTCCGAGAACAGCGACCCCGGCAAGTGAACTATATGCTGCCGCCTTTTGTTCCGTTCCTCGTCCGCAATTGATACCTTGGCATTTGATATGCGCCGTTTTCAAACCAATTCGCGCTCGGCGTACCAATGCGAGGCAGCGCAAGAGTTTGTTCGAGGTGACACACCCGCAGTACGCACGCGCGGGTGCGCTCGCGTGTAAGCTATATGACAGTCACGGGGAGCATGTGTGTCGGCACTCACTCAACGATTCGCTTCACTCGTGACTAAGAAAGACCCGTGAATCTTGAGCGGTCTAGCCCTCTTATGACCTGCCATTGGTCTTCATGTAAAGTATTGTACAACGAGCATCTCATTGTAACGACCGTTTCCTCCGTGACGTGATGCCCATTTGCTGCACTCATTGCACGGAAATGTCGGTATTCCGCCTGAAATGCGCGAATGGGATGCGCGCACGCCGGAGCAAAAAACAAAAAAAAAACAAAGTAGTGCATCTGTAGTGCGCATATTAACACGCGAACGTTCTGTATTCTTACGAATGCAGGATGGTTTGATTGTCGCCACCACAAAACAGCGAGTGTCTTTTTTTAAACAGCGTCTTTTGCATAAACAACGCTAGTATAATAATTTCCACCCGAAATTTTCGCCTGATGCTTGCTGTGCCATAAGCCTCAGCGATGACCGCGAAGACAAGTTGCAGCAGTCTGCTAGAGGCCAGTTCTGTTGTATCAAGAACACTTACTGGAAAATGTATTCACGCACGCAGCCCGCTCCCACGTCATACAAATGCATTAACGGGGGATAGTAGTGACTTGGTTCCAGCGTTGTGTCACAAAAAACTATTGCGTTTATCAGTGCCAAATGTTGCGTGCTGAGAGAGCCTCAAGCACAGTATTTTTTCCACCATGGCACCTCTAATAGTTTTTGTATTTGTGGGCATCATTCTAGCTAGAGTTTCTACTTTCAATGTACCCTTTCTCATAAACTAATCGTGGTATGACCGTTGGATTGGGCAGGTATATTTGATCTATAACGGTTCTCACACAGAACCTGAATTTTTATTTGTATTAGCAGCCTGAAAGAAAGGAAGTTTAAACTTGCCGGTACATATGAGAAAACTACAATGTTTTTTTTACTGTGTACTTTTTCTTGGGGGGGGGGGGCGTCTAAACCCAATCATCTAATATTGTTTGTTTACATCGGACCCATCATGGTCCTAATTTAATGAACGTCTAAATTTTGACTGAATTTAAAAGGTAGTTCATGACATTCTTCTTTTGAGCGAATATAGAGGAAAGGAGAAAAAATTGTAGGCACTCATCGCTTTTTTTTTTTGCGGAGGGTGGAGTTGTAGTTGTAAGTTAAATTTATATCGCACGGCGAAATCACAAGAAAAAGCTCGAACAGGCGCTTCCCCCGAACTTTGCCTTTTTTATGACATTTTTTTAATGTACGCTGTACACATAATTTTTTTATTTCGGATTCTTTCAGCGGGTACATTGCTGGGCCCGAACGCTCGTAGAGAAATGGACAAACTTCAGCCTCCATTGCGGCTCTGAGAATATTTAGTGCCACTGCGACAGGCTCTCTCGGCGAACACCGCCATCTCATCTAAAAAAGAACGCATTTTTTTTCCTTTGCTATGCGAATAACGTCGTCTTCCCACGCCAGCGTCGCTGTGACCTCAGAGATGCGTAGATAGACCCTACAGTTCTCCGAGCATACCTGTCCCACGAGAGTGCACGCAAATCGGCATTGCTGGGCTTAGTTTAGTGCTGCATCGTGGCAGAACACTGGGCGAGTTGTTTGGCGTTTATTGCATGGCGGCTGCTCCGCTGAGACGAAGGACCAGGAAGAATCCTCGCATTCAAGGCGCCACCGCTTCACCCCGAGTGGCGCTGGCTAGCACTGTAATTCTGCGCACAGATGCTCTAGAAGTGGCTGGGCAGACGGTGTCGCGATGGCTCATTAGTCAGCTCAACGGACGCTAGCTAAGGCAGTGAATTTTGTACGCCAGTTGGCAAGCTGATGGCTCTGAGAATGTTTACGTAATTGCTGATATTGTGGCTGTCTTTATTGTCTAAGGAAGAGTAAGAGGTGTTCCTAATACGGTCACCGCGGGGGAAGATCGCCAGGGATCGCACCGCAGGGAAGCGATTGACGCACAAAAAGCACTGATCGGAGATGAAACATGCGCACGTATGATTCTCTGTATTTTCTTTCTCGTTCAGAACGGAACTTTTACCGTAAGACGTAGAGTTTGTGTTCTGGCCATAACTTTGATGAACTTAAACTCCACATCTTGCAGTGAAATTTCCGTTCTGAACGAGAAAGAGCATACAGAGAATCATACCTCATCGATTATTTCAAGACACTGCAACCAATAGGCATAAACGTATCAAAGAGAGCTTCAGAATCTATTCGCTAAATTTCGAGCTATAGGCAACATCACTTAGTTAATTTAGTTTGGTTGTTTAGTGGCTTTTTCCCTCCCTTTCTTTTTTATATATTTAGTCCATTTCAATCAAATAGAGAAAACAATAGAATGGAGCACCATTTTCTGCCGCTCCTTCTATTACCTCATTTATGTTGAATTCCAATGGCGGAGTCGGGGCAGCCGACGGACTCCGCGAGCGAGCACTCGACTCTGGCGTAGAGCAACGCCTCCAAATCCGCGAGTGGAACACAACCTGCGCCGCCGAAGCAAGGCGGAAGCGGAACTTGTATCGCCGAGTTACCCAGGATACCTTGCGTGTTGTCACTTCTTTCCGCTGTTTGCTCCCAGCACCGCCGCACCGGTCACTTCTCTCTTCGGCGCCGTTCGCCTGTCGTTTTTTTTAAAGTGCAGAATGCATATCTCGCCAAGCGTTCAGCAGCTTTTGCTTCCTCGCGAGTCGTGACCAGTGGCGCCTCCCAGCAGACAAACGTGGTAAAAGAAATGCGTCACGCAGAGATCCGGTCCACTCCGCCGATTTTGGCAGAGCATCTTTTTCTGCTCCACGGAGTGACTCCCGCTCTGAATACACTCCGACTCTCTCATTGGAACACCTTACTCCCGCTCTCACTCCGTCATTGGAACAAACTTGCTCCGAAACGAGCAGAAAAACTTGCTCCGACTCCGCCATTGGAATTCAACATTAGAGAGACCATAGCCCAGTGATCTCCATCGAAGCAGATAATAAAGTGGTGCTGTGAACAGGGCAGTTTAGACGCCGGCGGACACACGGCCGTGTCACCGACCGTGTGTCAGTCTCCGTTCTACAGCCTCGCCGCTAACACACCTTCGGCCTCTCTCTTTTAGGTGAACCCTACCTATATATACCATGCCGAGGATGTAGCCTTGAAAAAGACTAAGTGCACTTCTTGAAACGTTGGCTCCCGCGTTTACCTTGTTCTCGTTTTGCTCAGCGTCCTTAATTTCAATCTCCCTCCTTCCCCATCACTTTCTCTACATTCAAGTCTAGTAATTAATTTGTGGCTGCTGGCACAGGCTGGTTGTATTTCCGGTGTTTGTTGCGCGTCTTTGACGACAGCAGAGTTAGTTTCTTCGAGTTTTGTATTAAACAAAAGTGCTTCACTGCTTTCTATATTCCGTGTTCTGCGAATAAATGTATATAAAGAAACGCTGATATAAAATGACAGAATAACTGCACAATGTTCCTGTAATGACAACAAGCACGTACACACGTGTTTGACAACACAACTTGTGCGATACTTCTGGTGTCTGCATCAGAAAGCCTACTTAATACATTTCTTTCCATCAGATATTGTTTATGGTTAATGCCAGATTGCACAAAAATGCACAAAAATTTCAGCGCGACTGGCCGCTCGAGGCACTTTGAGGGCTTCTTTCACGCTCGGAAAAACACTTTTACGTAGGACGTATTGAGCAACAGAAAGCTGTACCGGGGAGTCCTTCGTATCCCTCTGAAATTTTCTCATTGACACTTTGAATCTAATAACATTTGATAAATTCATTAGGACAAATTGTTTAATTAGGTGGAATGTAAGAAATAGTCTATCTCCAAGTGACGACAAACACCATTGCCTTGGTCCGGTCGAGCTATACGTAGCATTTGTATATTTTAAAAGTTTGGCTCAAGTTAAGTTTAACACCCTGTCGGTGTCAAAGGGTGTGTGCATTTTTCGCTTAAGTGTTCTGGGGTTCAGTAGCACTAGAAACCGTTCGATGCATTGCACAGCGGTCGCAGTGAAAGAGAAACAATGACGTATCTCATGACTTGGTTTCATTATTTGGCAGGTGGTCTGCGGCAATTCTCATAACTCTGACTTAAGAATTTTCGGCATCTTTTTTTCTTTCTTGCTTGCGAAATTCGTGCCAAAGTATTGGTATGCTTGTTTCCCGCTTCCGTACTTATTTCGGCGGTCTTTTTCAGCATTGTTTCAAGAGACCCAACACTACGTCCTGCTCGAGTTCGAGTTCGGAGGAAAGACGCTGGAACGCTCCAAGGTATGGCGCCTGGGCTACATGAATTAGTGTTGCTCTATAAAACCACGCGTCGGCTGTCACTTGCAACTGTGCGCTGCTGATGGTTTGTTGACTGAGCTGCACGGCACGGGTTTTCTATGCTGTACTACTGTGAAGAAAAAAATACAAATACGTGTTGTATCCGCGCATGGCGACAGAGATGCGAGTCATTAATGCAGGTAAGAATGAAGCATGCAAGATAAACGAGGCAGATAGTGCTGCGTGTCGTGCCGGTTACTCGACACCAGGGTCACATCGTACGCGTTATAAAGAGGAGGATGTTCCTGTGTTCTCAAAGATGTTATGGGCTTGAGAGGGGACTAATGCCTTGTTCACTGATATTACAGGGAGCTACATATCGCTAAGTGACAAGGACGCAGAAAGATAGACATACACGACGGCTTCTCATGACTGACATTTATTTCAATGTACAGCGCATCTGCACTTCTTCACTTTTCTCAAATAGCCCACATTCGACAGAAGCGGAAAAATAACCGCTCACGTACTCCTGCAGAGTCCAGGACATTTATAAATCATGCAGACGGATACAGCTTGCAATACCACCTTCGCAATCAGAAATAGCTTCCACCCGCGTGTTTCCGTCCATTTTTTTTACACAACGCAGCTGGACCACTGAATCGCTGCCATGGTGTTGTATTGTTCAACGATGTTGTGCAACACTGAACATTGGTTCATGCCCTCGGGAGCGTCAGTGCACCGAGAGATGCCCATCTATGTGACTGTCTAATTTTTGTTTGAGCACTTGTCATTTAGCCATCTCGCCATGCGTACTACGTCTATCCAAGCACCCGAGAATGGGCTGCAATCTAACTTGTACGTAACGAATTACACGTAATTACTTGAAATCATTACATTTTTTGTTATCGTCGTGAATTTACGAGTACTTTGGTTACTCGGCAACGCTCGCTGTAATTCACCTATGTTTTTTTCAGCGACAAATTACGAATAACCAGTTGATTTCTTGAAAGGTCAAGCGGTAACAGGGTGCGCCGGTTTGACAACGTGAATTTAGCGGAAACTACAGTGTCCGAGATCGCGCTACGCAGCTGCATAGCGGACGCGCATGTTCAGACAGGCAAAGCCAGGAGCTCATGCAGCATTCTATTAGCTCTTTTTTTTTGCAATTTGGCGCAATTTCAGGGGACTTTTTATCTAACGGCTTTCCCGCCAACTTGGATGACTCGGTAGTCCATATGCTAAAAATGCGTGAGGCATCGGGCTGTTGCGCTGAGGGAACAGGGTTCGAAACCAACCGTCGGACCAACTTGGGTCACTGCAGGTATGTGCGCCTGCGTATATGGTACGCCTCAGTGGCAAATATATATACGGGGTCTTTCAGCTAACTTAAGCCAGAGCTTAAAAATATGCCGATGCACTCTAGGATGACGCGACCAAATGCATGTTGCTCCCTTTTGTATGTGGTGCGTCAGTCTATTTCTTGTGTTTTGGTCAATTTGATAATTAGTCAAGAAAAATTGTCGAACTTCTGCAGCAACGAAGTTAGGCAAAAAGTAAGTTGTAGAGTTGTTGTAGAGCGCTTTGCAAAATGTCCGATTAGCCAGTTTCTAACTTTCTATTAAGTATTAGTATTCATCAGCTTACTGCGGATGCCCGCGAAATACAAAAAAGCCCCACGCGACATACCCGCTTGAGCGCCGTGATTGCAGCGCCCCCAAACTGTTTACATAGAAACGAACGTAGCATCTAGCAGGGCGTGCTGCCGCCTAAAATGCGACAGAGCAGTGACGAAGGCGTTGGCTGTGCGATTTACGGCAGCGATGTGCTTCCTCGCGGTGGTTCACGATGGCGATAAGTAGACGCAGCGGCAGCACACCCGGCTAAATGGTATGTTAGTTTGTGCGCAGAACGTGTGGGAGCAGTGCAATCACGACGCGCAAGTGGGCATGTCACGTGGTGTTTGATTTGTATTTCGCGGGCGTACGTAAGCGCTGAGTAACACTTGTACTTAATAGATGGAAAGACAGAAACTGTTTATTCGGTCGTTTTGCAAAGTGCTGTAGAACTTTCTAATGCGAATTTCTCACCTAGCTTCGTTGCTTCAGAGGCTGGTTAATTCTAATGAAGAAAAATAAAAAAATTTACACTCCACATACAAAAGTGAGCAGCATGCGTTTGGTCGCGTCGCCTTAGAGTGCATCGGCATATGTTGAAGCTCTGTGTGTGTGTGTGTGTGTGTGTGTGTGTGTGTGTGTGTGTGTGTGTGTGTGTGTGTGTGTGTGTGTGTGTGTGTGTGTGTATTTATTGTGCCCTTCTTTATGTGTACATCATCACGTGTGTGCGCCACTTTTTTATCGTGCGGGTAGTCGCATCATCATCGTGAACTGGGCCAAATTGTCTCTGAGGCTCAAGAAAGGTCGGCCCTGAACGGTGACGTCACAAGTGGTAGGGGAGGTGCTTGGTCCCCCATCCTCTGCACGCCTTGCTTACCCCCTGGAGCTTCGTTCAGGTCGCCGCGTGTGCCGACTGCCCGCCAGCATGTCGCAGGACGAGCAGCTGGGCGCTTCTACCGTAACCATCTGAACACCGCAAGCCGCCCCTTCTCCGATCGTTAGTGGCCACCAGGGTGGTCACCATCTGTTCGCTGGTCTTCGCGGTGAAGATTTTTATGACTGGCTGGGCGATTGCGAGTGCGTAAGCTCTGCTAATGGGTGGGATGACCCACTCAAGCTCCGCCATGTCTTGTTCAATCTGTCGGGTGGGGCGGAGACACGGTTTCCCAACCATGCGATTGATTTCTCCATTTGGACCACCTCCAAGCAGCAGCTTCGACAAATATTTGGAACGCCGGCGGTTCGCTCCGCCCTTGCAAAGAAAACTCTGGATGCTCGGAAACAACTCCGGTGAGTCCTACACATCGTATATACATCGAGGATGTGCTTACACTCTGTCGCCGTGTCAACTATGCTATGGCTGAGTCGGACAGGGTGCGTCATATTCTGAAATGCATCGGGACTGTGGCCTTCAACGCGCTAGACATGAGGAACCCGGCTACAGTGGCTGACATCGTGTTGACGTGCTAGCGCCTCGACGAGCTCGAGTCCGCACGCTTGCAGCGGGACTGCGAACACCGTTCTACGGCTGACCCTGACCTGCGTGTAATGATTCGGGCGATTATCCGCGAGGAAATTCGATCCCTCGGCTTTTGATCTGCGTTTGTCCTTCCTCCTCAGCCTTCTGGTGCAGCGTTGCGCGACGTCATCAAGGAGGAGTTCGCGTCCATCACTTGCTCTGCGCATCTTGACCCTCCTGCTCCTCGCCTCCTGCCAACATACGCCCACGTTGCTACCGGGCCTCCAACCAGCGTCCGTTCACCTCTACCCACATACGCGCCGGTTGGTTTTGCCCCTCCGGCCAATGTCCCTTCAATACCACTTGCGCCTTCATCGCCCCATCTGAACCCACTATCTCCCAGCGTATCGAGCGGCCCCTACTACCCACCATGGCGACCTTCTCACCGTATATGCTATTACTGTGGTTATCGCGGCCACATATCGTTCTTGCCGCAAGCGCCAAGATGATGAGCGTCGCGAGCACGCCACGAGTGAACGCGATGCGTATTCTGCTGGGTACCTTCTCAAAACCGGCGTTACGCGTCCCCTCCGCGCCATTCCACATCTCCGCCCGCAACAACCGAGACATCGAATGGTTACCGCAGCACCAGACGCCACTCACCTTCGCCCTTCTGCCTCTCCTCGTCACCACTCCAGCCTACAGCCAGACAGCCTACAACCTACAGCCAGACAGCCATTCTCGATCTGTGTGACAAAGCTGAGCGAGGAGATGGATGTTCCTATCCGTGAAAATAGTCTAATGGCTTCTGCCAAGCCGTTTCCACCGTGGTTGTGGCGAATCATTGACTGTGACACGTCATTTGTGGAGGTAACGAAGCACGCTCCAGAGGCCCACATTCATATGCATTTTCTGGAATTACAATTTAAATACCCTTGTCCAGAGTATTACACAGATGCGTCTAAATCACATGCTGGCGTGTCATACGCGGCCGTCGGCCCATCCTTTTCCGAGTCCGATGTCCTGCACCCTCAAACAAGCATCTTTACAGCAGAGGCTTATGCACTGTGGTCGGCTGCGAAACACATTAAACAGTTAAAATTACATAAGGCGGTCATATACACAGACTCATTAAGCGTTGTGAAAACATTGATGTCATGCTTCAACCACAGAAATCCAGTAATTGCAGATCTTTTCTCTCTCCTCTGTACTATTTATTCCTCTGGCCAACACGTAACGATATGCTGGGTGCCTGGACACAGAGGTATTGAAGGTAACGTCCTGGCAGACCGAATCGCTACCTCCTTAGACACAAAAGCTTCCAACATGTCCGCAGCCGTTCCGGTCTCAGACCTAAAGCCATACTTACGGAAAAAACTCAGAACCTACTGGCAGCATAAATGGGACTCTGAAACCCATAATAAACTCCACACAGTTAAGCCACATTTAGGATACTGGCCATCACTGACCAAGTCCAGACGAAGTGACGCCCTGTTCTGTCGTCTCAGAATAGGGCACACTTACGGTACACATAACTTTCTGTTGAGTGGCGGTGAACGTCCAATATGTAGTAGATGCGGGGAGACACTCAGTGTTAAGCATGTCTTCCTAGAATGCCGCGAAACACTAGTCGAGAGGAAAAAACACTTCCCTTTAGCATACAGTCAGTGTATACCACTTCACTTGGCACTGTTTCTAGGCAGAGAACCACTATTTCACATGCAATCTACCATAGCCTATTTAAACGACGTTGACACGCTGCACGTTTTCTGTGCAAGAAATTCGTAACACGGCCTCTTGCGAGAAGCCACTGTTGCGATGTGAACCTTTGCTCTAGCACATGCCTCCAGGCCCTTGTACTCAAGGGATCAGCGGAGGCTGTTGTGCTATTCGTCAACAACAATCACCTTTCCATTTTTATTCATGTAACACTATTACACCATTCTTGTACATCCTATACTTATAGCATACCTTACTTCAGCCATTCTCATATTTTTATTCCTTGTGTATTTTATGCAACTTATAGCTCTTAGTTTTAGGCCTCTCTACAGCCACATCACATCAGCCATTAGTTCATTCAGTACTCGTCATCACTGCCTTGGCGCTCTTTGGCCACACTTGGCCCTTGCGCCAATAAACACTACATATCATCATCATCATCTCTCCTCGTCACCACTCCAGCCTGCCACGTTCACCTCTGACAATTCCCGGAAAACTAAGTAATGCAGTTTTCTGAGAAGAAACTGCATTTACCGACACTACTACAATTCCTCCTGCGCGCCCTTGTAATATGATGTCTCTGTTCGTTGAGGGTGCGCAAGTTGACGCTTTGGTCGACACTGATGCCACTTTATCTTTTATACATGCTGATTTGTGTAAGCGTCTCAGAAAAGTTACAATGCCTTTCGATGGACCCCTGCTGGTTAGTTTAAGAGGACTCTGTCAGCCCTTCCCCGTTTTGTGCTGTGCGTGTAAAGATCGACGGCATTATCCACCACATAGTTTGCTGTGCTGTCGCCATGCGCCCACCAGCTCATTTTAGGATGGCATTTCCTTGCCTCTGCTTGTGCGGCTATATGTTGTGGGCAACGAGTCGTACATATGACACACCAATTATTCGCTTGGCGATGAACAGTACCAGCCACTTCGTCTGCTCGCTGCAGAAGATACCGAGCTCCTTCCAGGATCTCGGCAAATTCTGACCATCACGGCCTACGTGGTAGACCAGGGAGATGCGTTAGTTTTCTTTCTGCACGTTGTTTTACAAAAGGGATAGCCATTGTATCAGGCGTAGTTAGATTTAACAATTGCTCTGCGCTGCTCGCCGCAAGAAACAAAACGCCCGAGAAAATTCTCCTTCCCAAAGGCGCCACTTTGGCTTGCGTTGCTATAACGAGCCTCTCTCTGTCGTTCCCATAAAGGCCGATCCAGACGACGGACCAAGTCTGCGGGCCGATCGGTCAGGTGATGCGACGTCACGGCCCGCCGCGGTCCGGTGCGGCGCAGAGCACACCCACAGCCGGACCGCCGTAGCAGACGGCAGAGCAGACCAACGAGCTGCACTCTTGGCCAGAGTGTTATCATTCCGGCTCGAGTCCCACAAAGCCGGGAACTGCTCAACGAGGGATACAAAATAAAAAACCTCCTCGTCACTCCAGGAAGACACGATGTTTAAAAATTTCTGCTGCACGCACGTGTAGGCGGAACGGCGGACAGGAAACGACTGGCTTAAATGGCTTTTGCTGAGCCGAAAACTAGATTGGATTTGGCTGAAGACACTGTTGCCGGAAAACAATCCTTGGCTACGCCAAAATCGCTGCGGTTTGCATGCGGTCCGCCACCAAATCTGAAGCGGGAAAAGCCTCGGCAATTTGTGGGACCGCGGCCGACGTCTTGCGCGGGCCAACGGCGGTACGCACAAACTGGTGACGTCCTATCACGTGATGCGCGGTCCAAAAGAGCAATTTGGTCCGTCGTGTGGATCGGACTCGAGGCGGCTACCCCTGAAATCACTTGTGCTGGACATTCTCCCTCTACCTCCGCACTTGCAGCCGTAACAAGCCTCGACTTGACCCCTTCGCAGACGGAACAATTACATAGTTTGTTGAAGAGGCATGCAACTTCATTCGACGCCCATTCTTCAACATTGGGCCAGACGGCCGTCACAACGCATCGCATTCAGACACACGGCAGATCCATCATACGTCGCCAGCAGTATCGGGCGTCTCTAGCCGTGCGCAAGATTGAGGAAGATGTCGCCGACATGCTGCAACGTGAGATAATCCGCCCCTCTGCTAGCTCTTGATCTTGTCCCATAGTTTTCGTCTAAAGGAAAGATGGCTCCGTGTGAGTTTGTGTCGATTACTGAGCGCTCAACAAGACTACGCGCAGGGATGTATACCCTATGCTTCGCATTGACGATGCCCTCCATTCTCTGCAATGTGCCGAGTACTTCTCCAGCTTTGATCTGCGTTCAGGTTTCTGGCAAATTCCGATGCTCTAAGACGACAAAGAAAAAAAGCGTTCGCAACCCCAGATGGCTTTCACAAATTCGTCATGCCCTTCGGCCTCTGCAATGCTCCCGCAACTTTTGAACGCATTAGTGACTGTTGTGCGCGTCCTTAAGTGGAAAACATGCTTGTGCTATCTGGACGATATCGCTATTTTCTCATCGACATTTACCCAGCACCTCCACCACTTGTGACGTTACCGTCAAGGGCCGACCTTTTATTGAGCCTCAGAGACGCGGTGAAGGACCCACGGCCCAGTCCACTATGATGATGCGACTACCCGCACGATGAAGAGGAGCACACACATGATGATGATAATGTACAGATGATGAAGTGAACAATAAATGCCCACAATATATATTGTAACGACCTCTGTCATAACCACGGCTGCCGCGCAGTTATATATATCAGGTGCTGGACAGAATCTAACGCGCATCACATGATATTGTCAATATATTCACACGCGCGAATTTCGCGGAGGCTGACAGACGGCGCAGCCTGTTCAATGGGAAACGCGACAGAACAAACGCGGCTGCGTATACCTCTCGTGCATCAGGCCTTTTCAGGACTGCAACAAGTATGGGTGTGTCACTGCATTGCTTCAGTGATAATGGGACTGCTGTCGACTTTTACCGCCAAATGGGTTCCGGTTGAATAGCTTTCCTCACCTGTTAGCCAGTGAACTGAAACCGTGGTGCTGGTATACGTTATCAGTAGCGGCGGTCACTATAGGACGTTAATGCCAGGAAATGGCCTACGGACGATTTTGTTTTCATCCTTGCATTGGCCCACCGGAGAGCATCTTCAAGTCCACGTTGCGCTTTGTAGAAGACAGAGACGCTGAGTAATTGACAATGTTGTGCGCCAGGTGGCCGTACGTTACACCACGACCCTTCCCTCCAGCGCACACATCGAGTGAGTTTTCAGCGTCGCTTGCGATGTCTTTTGAACCACAAAAAAGAAAGAACGATAGAAGGAGCATAAATGCTTCGAAAAAACAATTGTTCGTGATAAGCAGTGCGCGAGGAGTAGCGGATAGGCACTGAAAATGCGAGGCCGTCTTTCTGTTCACTCTATCTGTGAAATGTTAATGGAGTTTTTAGAGGGAAGTAATGTAGGAGCAAACGATTACTTTTGAGTACTAATTACTGGGGGGGGAGTGGGGAAGTGACTGGTAGCTGTAGTCAATTACATTTATAATGACGTAATTTTATTCGGTGTAATAAAGCAGACACTCTTCGTGTTTTTCGCAGCAGCTCGAAGACAGCTAGCTTTAATGAAATCTTGTTGCGTCGGTTTTTTTTTTCCTTCCGTGTGCAAAACTCGATGCAATAAACCTTCTGTCAGTGGATAGTTGTTGGTCAGTGCATGTACGAAATAACACATTTCGATACTGAATTTACTACAGGGATAAAATTAGAATTTTGATCAGCTGCAGCACTCAAACGTACACAATTTATCATTAATGAACATTTCTCCAGGCGAGTAGTTGAAATCCACAAGAAACTTTGGAAATCATCGGAAGAAAGAAGTAAGGGTGCGAAGGTAAAATTATCTTGTAACAAGCTCCGAGTTGATAAAACCATGTACACTTGGAATGACGTAACAAACGAGCCCAAGCAAGGGGCACGCCTCTCCCGATAAAACTACGGCATGAACTTATCACCCGGAACCCTCTGCTTTTATGACCATCAATTTAAATGCCAGAAGCCTGATGAACAAACCTGATGCTTAGGAATGTGCTGTTTTGGAACATGACCAAGGCATCCTGGTCATTACAGAAACATGGTTACACACGGACATATGCGATGCACAAATAACACCTCCCGGGTACAAAGTAATAAGAAAAGATCGAGGGAGAAGGAGGGGTGGTGCTTCCAGTATGAATAAAAGCAACATTTCATTCACTATTCTGGCAGGTGAGAGGGATATTGAAGCATTCTGGATTAAAACTAACTTAGGCAGTCGTACAGTTTTCATTTTTCTTGTTTGTTGTGAAGTTGCAGAGGGTCTATCCGACCATAATACGGTTATCTTTAAACATTACTGCAGTCATACCTAGTACTGATTCAAAGAATTTCATTCCAGACTTTTAAGCTTCTGATGACATCAGTGCACTTGACTTATGGCCGTCCCTCGACCAGTTTTTAATATATTACCAATTCGGAGCCAGTACAGACTTACTGTGGAACACTTTTTTGAACATTGTACGACAGTGCATCGAACGTTTTGTCCCCAAACGCCGTAAAATTGCCAGGAAAAAGTTCCTTCGATGGCGACAGAATTTCTACATATTAAAAGGAAACTGAAAAAGAAACGAAAAGCCCGTTCGTAAAACCATTCGGCATCTAAGAGTTCAAACAACCAGTTAAGGAGAGAAGGAAAGGTTTTATCACTTCTTTCTTTCAGAAGACCCCAGAACGTTTTCGCGCTACGTTAATCTTAAGGATAAGCGACCGCACGTGAATGTGAGCCAAAATAACCATAAACAGGTTGACAGCTTTAGTGATTTTTTCTCGTCCATTTTTACGGGAAATAACGGTACGGTTCCGCACTTAGTGGATACCTCCCATAAGGCCCCAAGAGCATAAACTATTTAGTGAAGAAGGAATTCTTGACTTGCTCCTCAACATCAATATAAAGAAATATCGCGGATCAGATGAAATACCGAAATAATTCTTGTAAAGGTATGCGAAATGGGTTTCAAATATCTTGCCATTATATTTCACTCTTCTATTACTGCCGGCTGTTTCCCCAGTCCTTTAAAGCGTGCCAAAATCGTACCCGTACACAAAGGCGGCTCAACAGCAGACGTCAGCCACTACCGGCCAATTTCTCTTACCAGCGCGGATTCGAAATTACTGGAGCTTATTGTATCAAAACATTTAATTAAATATCTGGATTACCATAAGGTATTATACAGCCGTCAACATGGCTCCAGTAGGAAACTCTCCACGACAATCAACTTATACATATTGTACATGACCTCGCCCAAACCATTAATTCGCGAGGCCAAACCGACATAGCGTACCTAGACTTTGCGAAGGTGTTCTATTAAGTTCCTCATGTTAATTACACAAAATAGACGCCATACTTCAAAACCCCGCAACCACGAAATGGTTCACGTATTTCCTTCATTGCAGAGAACAGTATGTTCAAATTGGTAACTGCCAGTCTGTACCCTCACTTGTAGTCTGGTGTACTTCAGGGTACGGTATACAAGGACCACTCTTATTTCTCGTATTTATTAATGATAGGCCTACTGGCATCACTTTACCGTTGCGCTTGTTTGCCGAGGACTGCGTAATTTACAACAAAATTCAATCTAGACAAGACCACGCAGAAATTAACTCAAGTATACACAAAAATAAAAAATGGTGCGACGATTGGCAAATGGCCATAAACCCGCAAAAATCAGTCTGTTTCATGCAAAAAGCGTACCCTTAGTTACTCGTACTACATTCATGACAAGAAACTTGAGAACGTTGACAAACACAAATACTTGGGTTTACCTTTTACATCAGATTTAGGGTGGAATACACACAGAAAATGTGTGCAATAAGTCGATTGAAGAACTGTGATCTTTGAGGCGGGACCTTAATCGGGCGACCCCTGAAATTAAATGTCTTAGAAAATTCTAGTTCGACCAATTGTTCAATATGCTAAAATTGTTTGGGACCCACAAACCATAACTAACTGTTCTAAACTTGACGGAATACAGAGGCTAGCTGCCAGGTTTATATTAATTGAATATCGCTGCATGGATTCTCCAACGCCGTTATGTCAGTTAGCTAGTCTAGCACCACTTAAGCTCAGAACTAAATACGAAAGATGAAAATTCCTGTTCGAAGTTATTCACAATAAAGTAAATATTAAACCAGACGATTGTTTTGAGCATCCTATGAACGCGCCAACGAGCCATCGTCATCGTATGTATGTTCCTCCTCCACCCGCCCGCAATGAGGGCTTCAAGTTCAGTTTCCTTCCTAGGGCGATAAGGGAATGGAATTTTTTACCCGACTCTTTTAATCTCGATGTCCTTAACTGCGTTTTCGGAAGGTGTTGAAAGCAGTTTTTTTTTGTAATACCAGGTAGTGAATTTCCCAATATGTATGCACTTACTTCTTTGCATGTGTGTATTTCACTGCGTCTATGAGGACGCGGTGCGAAATTGTGAATGTTTTCATCATAACCTTCCCATGCATATTGTATTTCATGCGTCTTTTCCATTCTAAGACAGTTTGTGAGTCAAAGCTTGTAACTCGGTCGCATTCTATGTTTCTTTTTGTTTTTATTCTCCACTCCTGTAATAGCCCTAAGGGGGCTGACATTGTAAATGAAATAATTTCAATTTGAAATAGCACGCCGGCCATGTCCGTTCTTTTTGTGTCCGTGCCGCACAAGCGTAGTTTTCAGCTGCTTCGTCTGCCAAGCCAGCGTGTGTGTAGCGAGCATGGTGAGCTGATGTACAGAGGAGTTTGTGCGGCGTTCATGAGAATAGAACCGATTGAGCGTGCACTGCGGGCATCGGCGCAAGTCTGCGAAACTCCCTCAACTCGCTGGCGAGCCGTGCCACGTGACACTTTGCGAACATCGTTCGGGTTCTGGTCCAATATCAAATCAAACGTGTCTTCAATCATTGTGTCCCCCGAACCGCTACTGCAGACTTGGTACATGTCGCAGGCTATCAGCGCGAATATATATATATACAGTAAAAGCTCGTTAATTCGAACCGCAAGGGAAAGCCGCTTCAGTTCGAATTAACGAAAGTTCGAACTAACGAAAGTGAAGGAGAGCAACAGTACACTGCCATTTGGAAGCAGTAGGGCGTGTCAAATAGTGATGGCGTGTGCCGCGGGCACACGCCATCTTCAAGTCGAAGCTCTGGTGGGTCCGACTGTGCCACACCACCGATGTCCACCGATACGAACGTTAGCCGAGGCTTAACACCATCACAATGAATCGCGACGGCCGATACCTCCCAAGCTGAAAACAGAGGCGCACAACCGATGAAGACTGCCGAGACAAAGACGCTGAAGATGTGAAGGTGGCGAAGGCCCTGATTCCTTGGTTCTTCATTGCAAGCGCAGCTGCGACGTACTTGATTTGCTGTCTTTTGGCGCTTACCGTGCCATCTCCGCACAACATTAGCAGCTGTACAAGATTTGCAAAGCCTCTGAGATTCGCAACGGGCAAGAAGTCTCGGAGGTTACGTAGAATGGAGAGGCGGCAGCCGCCGCTGCCTTCTGGCTCACCCCGCGTCGATTAGATTTTTTTCCGATTTTGCCTTCTCTCGCCGTTCTCTCCGTTTCGGAGGCAATACAGCCTTGTGTGTAGGCAGGCGCGTTTCTCTGGCCGTGTGCCAGGCGAGCGTAGTTCGAATTATCCGCGAGGGAACCTTCTCGCGTTCGAATTAACGGACATTTTTATACATAGACTTCTGTGGAACTTCGCCGGACCAAATCGTACAGTTCGAATTATCCATAAATTCGAATTATTGAAGTTCGAATTACCGAGCTTTCACTGTGTGTGTGTGTGAACCCGCATACCGCATACCGCCCGCATACCGTTTGTTGAGGCGTGAACCCACTATGCACCTAAGAGCGTAACAATATATATATATATATATATATATATATATATATATATATTGTTACGCTCTTAGGTGCATAGTGGGTTCACGCCTCAACAAACGGTATGCGGGGGGCACCGAAGAGTGGTGAACGAGAAAGACGACGAATCCAAGGCGGGCCTGTTGGAAGAATCGTGCTCCACGCCAGCAGACATGCCGTGCTTCATGAAGGCCTCGAGAGGCATCGCGGACGCTCCGGAATTCTCCAAGGTTGTCGCGAACATCGAGCGAAACATTCACGAGGCGAACAACCCGCACACCTTTTTGCACAAGGAGGATGGCGGAGGCACGGCAGCGGCCTCCCAGAAGAAGTCATCCGGCGAACGGAAGGCAGCCAAAACAAGTACGTCCGAAGGTGAACAGGCTGCCGCCGCCAAGGTCATGGGCGTATTGAACTCGTCTGAGTCCAGTGCGTCATCGTCCGGTGTCGGCGGCGCCACAGCTGCCGCCTCTGGCCTGCCCTCATTCTGGAAGGAACAGACGTCCCCGCTGCCCGAAGACCCTCCTCCAGGAAGCAGCAGCCCCATGGTCAGTGGGCCGGCGCCGTCGGGACTGTCTTCAGGGGGAAGTCGCGTATCGCTGGCCGGCTCCACGCCCAAAGACGCGGACCAGCAGTACCTGAACGAGGCTTTTATCAAGTCGCGCTCAAGCTGGGACGAGCGGTCACACCCGGAATCGACGACCATCCAAGTGGAGGAACCGGTCCAACCGGTGGTGCCCGAGAAAAAGAAGCGGCGTCTGCTGTGGAATATCTTTAGCCGGAGCGATGGCAAGACCGTGGTCAGAGTTGCCCCGCATACTGTTTGTTCAGGCGTGAAATATACATATATATACAATATATAATGTGTGTGTGTGTGTGTGTGTGTGTGTGTGTGTGTGTGTGTGTGTGTGTGTGTGTGTGTGTGTGTGTATATCTATAATTTCCACCGGGTCTACTTACTGCATGAGCTCCTGCCGAAGACAACAAATCAAGATCTTTCGTGCGTAGGCTGTACCCACCCGCGCTGTCCTCGGTGCTTTTTAGCTCGCTTTAACACTTTTTTGCGCGCGCAATGGTACTGCATCACGTAAAAAGTAACGCGGTATTGTCAAGCAGAATCTAGCTAGGAACAAAACAGTGCAATGACGTATACCGCAACGTATGAGTGGCGTGTGTTTCTACACCTTTCTTTTTTTCTATCAGGCCGGTGCATTGCTGCAGTAATATTTTAACTGAGGATTACCCAACGGGTGCCGTTCTTAATGGTAAAAAAAAAAAAGAGAAAGGATACGTTTTCACTGAGCGCTCAGGTGTTAGGAGACCGTAGCATGCTGGATTTTTTTCTTTTACGTACCGTGCCTTCTTGCACAAAAATTTCGCGGCGTTTTTCGAAAGTGAGCCAAGTCGTCAAAAGTTGTTTCCTAAAGCAAAGCACAGCAGGGTTCGCAGGAACGCGGCGCCGAATTTTCTGGCATTTACTACAACAAGCACACGTGCACTTGCCCGAAAGCTGCGTGTATTCACTCGCCGAGCCAGCCCTGCGGTTCAGGCACAGGGCGCTAAACGGTGTGGCGCACCTGCGCGCGTGCAGGCAACGATCGAGCAGTTGGAGAGCGTGTTTTTGCAAGTCGCCTGCGCGCTGGCTGTGGCCGAGCGCGAGCTCGAGTTCGAGCACCGGGACCTCCACTGCGACAACGTGCTGGTGAAGCCCACGGAGGAGCAGTTCGCCGAGTTCGTGCTGCACGGCCGGAAGGTCCGGGTGCGCACTGCGGGCGTCAAGGCGTCCGTCATCGATTACACGCTCTCGCGGACTCGCATAGGTATGCGGCGCTAAGCCAACACTTCTGCCGGCTTCACTGTCCCGGGATCTCTTCGACCGACACGACCCACACCTCGGCTTCGCGACAGTGTCGCGGGTTCCATCAGTGTTCGCGCGCCCGTAGGCGCGTGATAGCCGCTGGCATCCCATCCCCGCCACCCAGGCCGCGTTTCGATGGGGGCGAAAACACCCGCGTACTTTGATTTAGGTGCACGACGAAAAATTCCGGGTGGTCCAACTTTCCGGAGTCGCCAGACTACGGCGTGCCTCGTATGCAGATCGTGGTTTTGGCACGTAAAACACCATAATTTTTATTTTCTTTAATTTTCAAGTGATGGGCAACGTGCCGCAATATAGAAATTGAACCAAAAAAAATATACGTGCGCTGAATGTATAGGAGGATCTCGTGCCACGGGAATTGCTACCGCTGCCCACCCAGCGTTAAAGGGCGATTTGAGAGGCTTCTAATCCTTAATCCTCTCGTATGAGGAAGCCTTGAAGAACTCATTCCAGAATTTATTCCTCGTTATGGGTGCGGAATGCGAAAACGCTCTTTTGCCGTGTTTTGGCGCGCGCTCAAGAACACCAGAGGGAGAAAATTTTGCATCGCTCACCAGCCCTGCCCCCATTTGCTTGTCCCTCCCTAGTCGTGTAAACCATTTCTGAGTTTCGGGACGGTGAATCCCACAATATACGTTTATTTCTCAAAAAGCACTGCGCTCATTCCGTGGCGTCCTCCGGTTTCAGCGTCCCTATGTGAGTGGCCACGTGTGGCGACCTAAAATCTCGGGAATACTATTTTGCCAATCCTTGGGATTACGTTTTCTTTTTTTTACGTAGGCACAAAGGACAGTATTCTCAAATACGCCCATCAGTACTTGAACGATTAGTTCGGCCTGGATGGCGCGAATAATTCAAGCTCACCCGATCAACGACACCATGGTTTCAACGTCACTCGACTGTCTTCTTGGCACAGCTGTTTGTAAAGGAAGCCTGGGCAAGCCACGGTGGACATGTGTTTATAATAAAAGTTAACAGAGCTTGCAGCCTTAGATATATAAGCGAGTAAGTATGTTTACTCAGATAAATAGGATAACCTAAAATCCCGTATGCCCATTTGTCTCTCTACCCTTTCATTGAGCTGTGCCATGCCCTGTAATCCCAGCTATTTTATCCATTCCGGCGTAGGCGATGGCATACAAAAAGCGGGGCCAAATGCTATACTAAGGACAAGAATACCTTCACTTTCACCACAAGGTTGCGTACATCGTTCTTTAGTATCATGCGTAATGTACAAAATTTGCATCTGTCTCCTATTTTTCGGCCCAGGTGGACAGGTGTGCTTCACGGACCTCTCCAAAGACGCCGCTATATTCCAGGGAACGGGGAGCGTCCAGTACGACGTCTACCGGACGATGAAGGAGCACAACGGGTGAGCGCAGTGAGGCCGCTTGGCGAGAAACCATGGCCCTCATACGCGCATTTTTGTTCGTAAGTGCTACTTAGCGTTGGCCGGCTGCCATCGCTAATAATTTTACGCACAGGTCCAGCGCAATATCGTTTTTCGAGCACGCGGCCCTACGTATTTGCTTTGCAGGCGTAAAAAAAAAACAACCGCTGCACGCTTAATTGTGACTGCAAAGGTCGAGGGTGAGGATGGGCCAGTGTTTCTTGCCAATACCGATTCGTCTGGCACTGCGTTTTCGAAGTTCTCTCACGAACCACAGCGCGCCAGTGACTTAGAGTGACGTCACGTACTTCTAAGGATTTTCGCAACTTTGGGGCTATTACTTGAGATAAGGTCTTGCATTATCACTAAGTTAACTCTTTGCTTCATTCACACGGCAAGGTAGTCCTCGCTCGTACAGTCCCAGCGAAAAAAACGATTAGCACAAGTGAGTGGTGACCCGAGCGGCAAAATTGCGCGCGCGGCGCTGTTGTCCGCGAGCACGCCGATAGCGGGAGTGCCAGGCACATTCCATTTCGCAAGGGAACGCGCTTTCTGCCGGCCACGGCAGAAAGCGGCTGAATAAAAAAAAAGGGCAGTTGTCAAACGAAGAGTGAGCACATAACGAAGCGTAAGGTAAGTATAAAAGAAAAAGGAGAAATTGCAGTTGAACCGTGTGTTCGTTTCCAAGCTTTGCGTTGTTGTTTCGTAGTTCTACATCGACACTGAGTTAGGAACAATATCGACATCATGAAAATGAGCATTGTCATAAGGTTAAGTGTTCCTGCACAGTTGAGTGTTGATGACAGGCAGGAAACATGGATAAGGTCTATATTCCCTGGTGAACTTGCGTGGAGGGCGAAAGGTGATGCAACTTCCGGAGTACGGGTCAGGAATACCGTGATGGAGTATGAAAATAAACGGAAGGTTTGCGCGATTAATAACAATTCTCGCTTCTTGCGCGGCGCCCTCTGGTCATATCTGGCCCATACACCACACATAATCGTTATCAATAATAACAATGTGCAGATACAATGCATATTTTCGAATCTGTGCAGAGCGAAAGATATGTGAGACGGGTAATTAAATGGTTCAAAGCTGCTCTCATGCAAAACCTTTTGCAGCATAGCGAATACGTGCCTGCCGGGAAAGCTAGCAAGACGTGGCAACTGCGTGTAAGCTGATTTTGTTATATGAGCGCCTTTGTGTGAGCTACATTCGCCAAGCCAGCAGCAGCAGCAACGGACAGCAAACTTCGGTGGGCGGGGGGCAGAGGGAGCGGTGGGGGGGGGGGGAGGGGGGTCGAAATGTGAACTTTGCTTTTAGGCGCTGTGGAAGTGGTTTGTCTGCTAAGCCAAATTATCGCTTTTGACGCTAGAACCCTAATGCGTGATTTGATCAAATTTTCGTTTGAAGTCTCGTCCCCGTCATGTCAAGAAAAGTATGCACAGTCAAATGTGCAGTTTCATTTTTTGACACAAAGCGATGATTCACTCTTTCATGGGGCTTATGTTCCGAAGCTACACCGCGGTTGCGAGGAGTCGCCGTTAGAGGAGTAGTTTACACTAGTTCTTTTCCCACTCACTGGAAATGCGGCAGGGAATCTCGATGCTATTGAGCCGCCTTTCCCATTTCTCAATACAAGTGACATTAAAATGAGTACTAAGCAATACGTGTGTGGTTTTATTTTGCTTGTTAGAATGCACAACAGGCAGAACTGTTACAGGAGCTTCGCCAGAAGCTTGCAGCCATAGTGGTACTGTACATGGGGGAAACTGAAAGTGATATTCAACTGTTCTAGACCCATTGGTCAAGTCGATTTGGTCCAGACCATTTGGTGATCTAATACGTCTGACTAAAATTTGTTTATTCATAACGCAATCCTTCTAAGCATTGTACAGGAAGTGGGTACAGATAATAGATAATGGTAGTTGGTAGAAGAACAGTATCAGCACATTGCCAATTATAGTTTATAAAGATGATCATAAAAAAAATAATAAAAAACATAATGCTGACAGCACGAACTGGTCGACGCAATAATACATGGAAATCAAGCACGCAACAAAACCAGTTCACCAAACTCACAGCGATATAAGAAGTATTTCAACTTGTTAAAAACACACCAGCATTCACAACATTATTTGACAGTGTATTCCACAATTCGATTGCTTCGGGAAATAGTTCTTGAAAGTTTTGCACCTTGCGATAGAAGCTCGAATGCACTCGTTATGGTTGCTTCGACCAGAATGCCGCCACGGTTGCTTCGGGTAGTTTTCCTTGTCAATTTTCTCCTTGTCAATGAATGAGTGGAACAGGCTACCGACACTATAGTGAAACTATTATCAATAGGTGAACTTCAGGAAAATGTTAAGTCTACATATTTTACGTAATTTGTCCCCTGTGACCTTATTATGTTCATGAGCATACCTCTATAGTGCGTCTTCCAGAAAGTCTTCGATCGTTAGAATATTTGCTCAACTATGAAGACAGTATTAGAAGTGCAATCTTCCGATTCATACCGCATGTTACGTTTGCTAGGGTCTGGACACTCTTTGTATGTCTTTCTATGCATCACCTTTGTATCCCACTTTGAGTGCCTTTGTGTACAACACACTTTCTTGCTCTTGTATACCTAGTACCTGCTGTTTTCTCGAAGTTTTCATCTGAAGGAATATTCTTGTACCTAGAAAATCAACATCGATGTGTGATGGTCCACTAATTGCCAAGGAATTTAACACTTTGCCTATTCTTTCTGTACTTGTTCCACTCCTGTAATGACCCATTGGGGGTCGACAGTATTAATAAAAAAATAAATAAATAATACAACTTTTGATGCTTGAGTCAAAATACAAAAGAAGAAAGCTTCATTGCAGCGATATTCTGCCGGTACGAACAGATGCATCCCGTGACATGTGAAGCAGTTGCACTAACGTGACATGAACACTTACCGCAGATAAACCTGACTGTTTATTTTGTACTTTTTCAAGCTTTTTGATAAGCTTGGCTGGAGTCCCAAGCTATACTTGCATACTCAAGAACTGGCCCGACTAAGGTTTCGTAAGCTACTGTCACTTGTGGTGATGCCATTCCCAATTTCCGGAGTGGAAATCATGATTGTTTGAATGCCTTGGTGCATGCAGTCTCAGTGTTCTCCTCCCATTTTAGGTCCTGTGTAATTGACCCCTAAATATTTGAGTTCCCGCGTTTGTGTTGTATCAGTGTCCAATATTTGGTAACTGAAAAGAAAGGCACTTTTTTTCTGCTTACTCTGAGGAACTTCGTTTACTTGACGTTTATTTCCATGTCCCAACCCAAACAAGTAAGCAATTTGGCGTAAATAAATGTTCAGCTTTTCCTGGTCCTTCACCCTGGGACAGTGCAGTAGGTCGCGCAGCCACCCGCGAATAACCTCAGTGTAACCTGTTGATCTACGCATGAATAAATATCATTAACATAAATGAGGGATAACTAAAGATCTCAAAATGGATCACTGTTGTACGCCTGATAAAACATTAAAACGGCTAGAATTGGCATTGTTTACTGAAACATACTGCACACTGTTCGAAAGGTATGCTTCAATCCACGTGATTCTTTTGGGATGAATGTCTATTGAATTCATCTATTCGAATAACTTACAATGTCGGTTGCGGTAGCAATATCAATCAAAATTGCGTCGGTTTCCAGGGTGGAGTTAATTACCATGACAACGCATGCATAATTTCAAGCAAATGGGTTGCAGTTCGTATCCCTTTACAAAATTCGTGTTTCCGGTCATATAGCAAGATATTAACACGGCTGCTGTGCACCGTGTTGGCACGCCGGCTGACACACGGGCGTTGACACGTGGTTGACAGACGGCCGTGTCCCTGGCCTGGTGCACAGCACTCCTCTATTATCAATTCGACACTCTCGCCCCTAATACACCTTCGCTCGTTGCCGTACCCACCCGCCTTACACCCTCTCCACCGTGAAAGAACCCCACCTGTGTATACAGTGACGAGGAAAGCATACGTCGCGTTGAAGACAAGTGCACTCTTCGGAACATTGGCTCCCGCTTTCACCTTGTTCTCCTCTTGCTCATCGTCTTATTAACGTCTAAGTAGCTTATGATTGCTTTATTGACGGTCTGTTCTTAATATTCTACAATTCCTTAAGGGCGCAGGGCGATAAGTATCTACCTATAATTCGTCGCCGTCTTTGTGAATAGGTAGGAATTTCGAGTATGGCCTGTCTGCCGGAAGAGCACCCGTACTTAGCGATACTGTGAAAATTACTTATGTAGCACTGGCGAAAGCTTTCTTCTGCGTATCTTTTAAAAAAACCCGTTTGAAATGTTGTATGGGACAGGGGTCTTTCTTACGTGAAAAAGTAATAGCAAGTTCAAGATGCGCGGTCTTGTAATCTGCACGGGTGCATAAAGCTGCGTGGTGCTGAGAAATCAGCATTTGTTGGGGGAGCACGTGCGAAGACAAAATTGACAAACGAATTGACCATGGCACTCGCGTCTTCTACCACGTGGTTTGCGATCTTTAGCTTCGATATCGAACTATCTGCCTTCGATAGTTATCGCCACAATTTCTATGGTTGAGGTATCAAAATTTGCCAGTGTATTCGAAAAAAAAGTATGTTTGGCGCATTTATTCTGTGCCTTTAATTTAGGAACAAGTTACGAATAGTTACGAACAATTCCCGTTAGATTTCTGCTGCTTCTGTACGCGTGCTTTGAATTCGCTTCTTCAAATGAGTTATGTCTCGAGTAGTTCACGGAGTCTCGCGCTTTATTGTTTTTCATTTTCCTGTGGTGAGTTTCCTCGTAGTGCGCAATCGCCGCCTGGAGTTTGATCCAGCTAGACGTCGTTGACGTTTGCTTTATAACCTGGAAAAAATTGTCCGAAAGGTCTTGGGGGCAATAAATGGCGCTTTCATCATGAGCCCTGCTAAAGACTTTAAATGCAATACGCGATAAACCACTATTTCTGACCTGTTTATCTATTTGGTGAAACGTTAACGACAGCCTCTTGTGGTACCATCCTTGATGTTCAGCTCTGGTGTTAAAGTACGAGACACGAAAACAGGATCCAGCACCGGCGAAGCCACCTGCTGAGTGCGCGTCGGATGTGTATCAAGCCGGGTCAGAGCAAAGTTAAACGCTGTGCTTAAATCACAGTTTGCGATTTCCTTATTCCCAAGTGCCAGATTAGTACAGTGAAATCGCCAGTTAGTAGAAAGTTCGGCAGGTGTTACTCTTGTAGCACAAGCCGAAAGGCTGCTGCACATTCGGTAATACTTGCAGGTGTACAATCGGGCTCAGACCTCGTTGGAAGACATAACGACTCGCAATGGGAACTACATGTGTGGCACTCCTCTGGCGTTTATCCCGTGGTGGCGTACACTCGCCCACAAAATATTGCGGCGTGCGCGTGGCTAGCGGCCCTCTCCCTCTTCTGGCGGTGGAGCCCCGGGTGTCGAGAGCGACGCCTGCACGCATGCGCGTCCCTCCGAGACTGCAAGCGCGCATGTTTCCGCGCGTCGTCCTTGCGCGCCAGCATGGAGGAAGGAAACTGAGTAGAGGCCCTACCCCCTCCGCGCACTAGGAGAAAAGTGTGGCGGAAATGACGTAGTAGGTTCTCCTTTGTTTTGCTGTTTTTTTTAATTTCTTTGCTGTAGTGTCGGCTTTGTTATTGGCGGCTTTGTTTTGGTTCTGTGCGCACACACGTGTTGCTCCGTAGGGTTCGTACCGTGGCAAAGGCGCCGTGCGGGCACGTTTGCGTTGGTCTCCGTGTTTCGTTGCGCTGCGTTTTCTGGACCATGCTCTACCGGATGTTGCTGTGGCCAGCTGGGACAGGAGGAACTAAAGTTCGTGAAATGAACGCGCATGCAACGCTGTACGCAATGTACCGCGCCACGGCAATGGCAACGGACGAAGGAATATCCGCGGGAAATTTCTCCCTCTTTCGCGGAATCATGCTAACGTGCTAACGACTGCTTAGTATTGCTGCGGAGCGCGCGGGTCCGAGCAGCACGGTTGGGCGCAGCGCGGCGTGGTTTCGCGAGAAATGTAAACAAGAGAGGAGAGCTGGCCCGATAGGCGCAGCAACGCCATGAGCAACGCCAACTTCCTGCTTCACTGTCGCTTCACAAAGAGTGACGTCAGGTCCTGTCCTGAGTTCCTCCGTGCGCGTCGGCGATATTCGAATGTAGCCGCGAGGTAGCCCTCTTGCGATATTCGCTGTGGCCATGCTGTGGCCCTGTGGCGGCTTCGACGGGCGAAACTGTGTGAAGCGTGTTTAGAGTTGTCGGGCGCGCCACTGCGGCCGCTTTTTTCCGAGTCACGAGCGCTGGCGCATAGGGCCGGCCCGGTGGCGAACGCAACGAGCCATTTTTTTTTCTGGGCTGCACCTTTTCGTGGCCAGTCATCGTTGTTTCTTCTAACGAACGGGGCGTTCTCCCGCAGAAGAGCGTGGCATATAACGCATTGTGTAGGAGACAGGCAAGACGGATATGAGCAATTAATTTCCGCTGTATAAACGAAGTTGTGCCCGTCGAAGCCGTCATGGCGCATATCGCAAGGGGGGCACATCGCCATTCAGATTTCGCCGGCGCGCAAGGAGGAAGCGCGGAAACATGCACGCTTGCAGTCTCCGAGGGACGCGCGTGCGTCGGTCTCGACAGCGGGGGCTCACCGCCAGAAGAGGGTAGCTTCGCCACGCGCTCGCGCACCCCGCAATGTTTTGTGGGCGAGTGTACTTGCGCGGGCGTCCTCGCGAGCCGCAAGAGCGGCCGCGCTCCTCCATCGTTCGACGCCGACAACCGCCGCTCCGACTCTGACGTCAATGCGCAGAGCGCGCTCACCCGCTTTTCTGCGCAGCAACACCTGGCGCGAAAGCAGTACTAAACCTAAAATTCGGTTCCCACTCAGACCGATACGTACCAGTCTTTTTTTTCGAGGCCACTAATTTACTTTGTTTACAGGAACCTCGCTGAGACATTTGACGTCAGGCCGAACATTTTCCGGCGTGTTTTGACTCTTTGCGGCGTCGGCCTTTTCGTCACAGCGCAGTTTCGCCAAGCGCACCGCCAACGTTGACCCCTAAGGCTTTCCCTTCAATAATTTAGTGGGCTCGTTTACATTGACATTAAGATGGTCATGCAACCCTATTGGAAAATCCTATTTAAATTCAAACTGGGTTATACAGGTTTAAACTGGTTCTAACAGGGACCTGTTTAGCAACAAACAGGTATAAACAGGACCAGTTTACACATGAACAGGTTTGAACGGGGTCCCGTTTGGCATGCAAACAGGTATAAACTGGACCAGTTTACACATGAACAGGTTTTAACGGGGTCCCGTTTGGCATGCAAACAGGTATAAACTGGACCAGTTTACACACGAATAGGTCTGAACGGGGTCCCGTTTGGCATGCAAGGAGGTATAAACAGGACCAGTTCACACACGAACAGGTCTGAACGGGGTCCCGTTTGGCATGCAAGCAGGTATAGGCATGACCAGTTCACGCAGAAATGGGTCTTAACAGGGGCCCTGTTTGCAACTAAACTGGCTTATACTGGACGCAGTGGCACCATATAGGGTCGCCTGTTTGTCACAAAAGCTGGTTTAATCTGGAGCTTTCTGGCAACTATACTGGATGGCATCATGCATACCAGTTTAATGCTTGAATATAACTGGGGAGGAGCTTTTTTATTGTTCGACATCCTGACAATTTAACCCCTAGTGCTAAATTGGGCCATTATCAAGCTCTGCAGAAATTGCGTGAACACCTCGGAACATTCACAGACCAAACTGCGATATGCTAGCTGCGAATTTCAAACCCATTCCCGGTCCTGCCCAGTTGAAAAAGACAACAGGAATTCCTGCTGCAAATACAGAAATTTCTGTTGTACGAGAGAAGTTCCTAACGTTTCTGTAGCTGCGACAGACATTTCTGACGTTACGACAGCAATTCTGACGTCGCAACAGAAACATTCGGTCGCGACGGCCAAGAGTTCTGAAGTCGCAACAGAAGCACTTTCCGTCGCGGCCCTTTAAAATGTCAGCTTCGCATCGGTGGTGTACACTGTACTTTTCTCTTGCGCGGTATTCAATCGTGCTTCTCTGAAGCCGGCAATACTGATAGCACCGACACCGGTATTAAAGTCGACGTGGCCAATTGTTATAATTGTGCCGTGACGACGCGGCACCAGCAACGCGCTACCGGCCTCCTCAAAATCGGCCGCTGATCAAAATCATACCATCTGCGGGAATGGCTGCGTATCCGCTTTGTTTTATTTGGTAAGATGGGGCACACAGTCCTGTGGACTTACATGTGCGGTTACACTGACACATTAGTTAATTTCCCAGAAATATTGCACAAGCTTATGCGAAGCGGAAAAGAAGTTTTGGATTGTTCCACAAAGTTGCGTGAAAAGCTTTCTCGCTCGGGTCTCATTAATCTGGTACAGCGCTGCCGTGAGAAGCCAGTATACTGTCCGGATCAAGACTCACCCACGAGTGTTTATGTAGCTATTTTGCATTGAACGCACGAATTATATGCGAGCTCAAAACTGTAAAGAGCAAGAGACAACTGTCGAAATTAGCAGTAACAACCTGCAGTGTCCCCGGTCACCGTTGTCTATTTCTGAATTTCTTATTAAATATGGATATCGTTACAGCAAAATTGATGTTCTAGCATTCCACGATGTACCTGTCTCATCGTTTCTTTACTTACTCGGTGGAGCGGGAAGCGGACCATTGAGTTGTCCACGCTTCTAGCGCCAAGCGATGGGCCCCCGGTCTCCCTTCGGGGCGGTGCCGGTCGGGCCTGCGCGACCTGTTCCGAGGACAGTGTCAGGCGGGGAGTTTGACTGGGGCGGTACATCTGTCAAACGGTAACGCAGGTGTCCTAAGGCGAGCTCAGCGAGGACAGAAACCTCGCGTAGAGCAAAAGGGCAAATGCTTGCTTGATCTTGAATTTCAGTACGATTCGAGACCGCGAAAGCGGGGCCCCTCGATCCTTTTGGCTTTAAGAGTTTTAAGCAAGAGGTGTCAGAAAAGTTACCACAGGGATAGAGATGCGGCAGTTGACGCGGTGAAGTGAAAGCGCATCTTGGCTTTTAAAATGTAAATGTAAACAGCAATCCAAAGAAAGATTTATATTGCTAGCCTAGTCGAATTGTGGG
Source organism: Dermacentor albipictus (assembly GCF_038994185.2). Classification (NCBI taxonomy): domain Eukaryota; kingdom Metazoa; phylum Arthropoda; class Arachnida; order Ixodida; family Ixodidae; genus Dermacentor; species Dermacentor albipictus. Next base: position 178,295,500 of record NC_091822.1, read on the forward strand.
CGTGTTCGGCGTGGTGTGGTGGTAAGATGCTTGTCTCGGAATCGTTAGGTCCGCAGTTCAAATCCTGTGCGAAAGCTTTTTTTTTTTCTACTTTCATTTTTTTTGTATTAATAATTTTTCTTATCCTTAAAGAGGTGTCTGTCAATTTTTAATCAAATATATTGATCAGATGCTACAGAATTTTCGACTACAAGACATCACACAACAGAGAACAGAACGACAGTCACAACGTCCCAAAATACGACAGACTGGAAATTTCCTGTTGTGTTATTCAAGTGGGTGAGCCGTCTATAAGGCGTATACGCACATTGCCGTCCTCTTGATTAAAAGCAACGTTGCTGAAACACGTCGTACAAGACGCTGTATGACTCGCATAACATCGAAATACAACGCCGTCACCATCCATGAGATCACCGAAGGCACGGTCGCTTTCGGTGGCGGCCTACAGATGGCAGCACAGGTAGCGCCGGTAAAGTTACAGGTGATATTATTTTGCCGTCTTCAGCCTTAGCTACATGTGAGTGCGCGCTGCATTGACGCCGTCCGATGCAGCTGTTTAATCGTGTGTACGCTGTGCCGAGAGTAATTGTGGTGCATTTTGTATTCATTGAGAATCACAAAACCCCTGGGACCGCGTAATGTAGCCCGCAGTATCCTTCGTGTGGTGCGCCGATGTCGAAGGTATGAGCCTTCGCCACTTTCTTTGTTCCGGGCTCACGAAAAGGATCTCCTCCTCTGGCACTCTCGCATCGTGTCACACTGTACGGAAGAATTTGGTGAAAATTGTGCTCATACGTCCTGTAGTTGATCCGCAATTCAACAGTGTGTGCGCCGGAAGGACCGTTGGTGCAGTCGATGCCGCGGCACCTGTGACGCTAAAAGGAGCGTTTTCCGAGTACGCCTAGAAAGGTAAGTCCGGCGCTTGCGCGCATTCTTCCTGTCTATGGTTCGTGAAGTGTGCGTTCTTGTACGTATCGCAAGATCCGTACAACAACCGAATCCGAATGAGTAAAGCAGCAAGAATTATAAATGTGCTTTTCAAATGGTTGTTCTTCATGTCGCAGTGCACATTTAGCAAAAAGTTCCATGGAAATTGCCCTAAAACGTATTCATGTTACCAACAGCTCTATCTGTGGTTTATTTACTTTCACCTATGAAGCACGCTAGCGCGGGTGGTTCTTTGATCTAAATGGGCACAAAAATTCAAGCAAAGAAAGTTACTGCTTGTGTACATAATTTTTCATTGAGAAATGGTATAGGCATTTCCAGAAGTAGTACGTCGATGTGTCGTCTTCACAGCTAACAGCTGCGCGAGATAGCACCCGATTTCTTCGTCGACGCATGGCCAGATTTTCAGCTTGTATGGAAATTCGTCTGTTTATAGAGTGTCGTCAGATGACGTGTATTAGTGTCCTGTGTGTTTTCGTGTACTTGTAAAGGGTTCCGATCTTGCAGAGAAGCCGAAATTACAAAAGCAATGTTTCTTTTTAATCGAAAAATCTTTCTCTTTTCTGTATTGTCTCTCCAGAAAAAGAGGTGGTCTGTTGAAATTTTGAGCGCATCGTCCTTTGGGAGCAGTGCTTTGTTGCGCCGCATAAACAAATTAGGTTTTGGAACGCTTTTCATGTCCTAAGGAATTTTTGGATAGTACAATTCACATTTCACGTTATACAGCTGTACGTTTGTGTGAACCTTTTCATAGTAGATTCATGTTTGCTACAGTTCGATTTACGTGTTATTTAACCGCCTGTGATGTTACGGTCAGATATTTGCACAACCAGTTGCAGCTTCATGTAACTGGTTGTATGAGACTTTTTTCAAAATATGACGTGATCTTTTTATATCACAAGTTTGCAGTTTCAGCAGAGATTACAATAAATTAAGCATTTATTATTGTTTAGGGATGGCAAGATTTTGTGAACCAGAGGCACCTCCAGATATGCACCTGCGGCACTTCTGCAGCCTCAACAGCACGGCAAAGTACCTGATGTGCATGCTCTGACAAGGTGTGTGCAAAGCAGTTGCTGCCACTTACACGAGCTGCAGATTTTGTTGGTATCATCCATGTTTGGAAACTCTCCTGAATTTTCCGTGGGTTTACAAATGTGGGCTCATTTTACAATTTTATGGATGTCACTTTAGAAAGACAATGAAGTTGTGTTGGTTAAGATATTTTAAAGCTGTTGAGAGATTAAGGGCATGGCATTGTTAAAATGCACGTAAAAATTAATTGTAATGGTACTTGTAATGGTTTATTATTAGCGATGCAATATCTCTAACGAGAACATCAGAGGGGCACTTGCTTTAGGGAAGTTTGGTCAGATAAATTCATGAAGCAGCGTAAAGCGGCAGCAGCAAACACGCTGTAAAAGCTCTGTAATCTAAAGAAAAAACAAAGTTGTCAGTTACAGGTTTCAAGTTCGCTGCTGCTTTTTGTGCTGCACGACAAGTTAAATAATGGTTGATAATGTGTGTGTGACGTAATAGTTCTGCGCAAACACACGAGGTGGAGAGAAGTAATTATTAAAGGGAAAATCAGACATCGTAGCATTTGCTACAAAGGAAACCCGTATGTGTTCCTCAAAAGGAAAGCCGCACAGTTGAAGAAAAATTCGTCCTGGTCCGGGACTCGAACCCGGGACTACCACCTTTCCGAGGCAGCCACTGTACCATCTGAGATAACCAGGTGGCTAGCACATGGCAGGGCGAAGTCGAATTAGTTGACAACACGAAGCAAAGGCAAGGGTTTGACGTAATATTTTTTTCCCCTTTATTAATTACCTCTCTACACCTTGCGCGTTTCCGCAGAACTATTACGTCACACCCTTGCCTTTGCTTCATGTTGTCGACAAAGTCGAATTCGCCCGGCCATCTGCTAGCCGCCTGGTTATCTTAGATTGTAAAGCGGCTGTCCCGGAAAGACGGTGGTCCCGGGTTTGAGTCCCGGACCTGGACGGTTTATTTTTTTCAACTATGAGGCTTTCCTTTCGAGGAATCCGTACGGGTTTCTTTTGTAGCAATTGCTACGAGTGGGTGGATGTGCGATTTTCCCTTTATTAATAATGTGTGTGTGTATGCAACAATGGGGGTGCTGAGAGCAAGCTTTAAAATAATGTGTGTTATGTCCCCAACAAAGAATTTAGTGTCTGCAGCATTTTTACAAAATATTATGTTCACAGGTTGGCAGGTATGACATAATGTACAACAATAATGTACAACACTTTTGCTGTAGATGCCATATTCATAACGTCCCTTTTCTGTCTACTTGAATCGTATATTTAGAATTTGGCCCACCTTCAGTTTGCTCAAGGATCATAGGTAGCCCCCTCTGAAATAAATATAATTAGGAGCTATTGTAGATAAGCATGATATACCTACTCACTGTATTGTGACATATATTTTTAGGGACTGTGTTGTGAGGCATGCATATCCTTTTACCTGTATGTCTTGCAGCAGGTTGCCCGACAATAGCATAAATGCTCTGCCCACCTTTATTATTATGCTTTCATGTAGACATCTAACATCTGTGCCCACATAGACTCCATGTTCTTAATTACATTTTTCTAAGTATTCACTGTTGTGCATTACATGTTTTCTTTGTTTTATTTTGGAGGGGCTATTCATTTCTATAATAGTACAGAGAATAGGACTTCAAAACAAAAAACCACGAAAGGTGGCTTAAAAGTGTATGATGCTTGGAATTCTACATTCCATCCCCTAAAGCGCTACCAGTAGTAAAACATTCCTAATTGTCTTTTTTATAAGCTAGCTGCCAGATACATAGTCCCATTATGAGAGTATGTTATTTTTTTTCTTTGGTCTGACTTGTTTTGTTGAATGTTCTCCTTGTTAGTTCAGAATTTGTTTTCTTGCCACCTCATGCAATACTCCAACTGGAGACTATGAGCTATGTGTACAATAAATAAGTAAATTCCTAAAGCATGCAACAAACCATGCAGCATAGCATTTAAATGTTGCCAGTTTATAATGCTTCTCGAGTGCAGCGCAGCATGGAGCTTGAGGCTGATCTCTTCAGATGTAAAAAAAAATGCAGGTTATGAAAATGTGGTCCTACAAACTGCTGGTTACGCATGTCAGTCAGCCTGTTGCAGTGGTCACAAGTGAGAATGTAACCAAAAGCTGGGCGTGCTCGGCCATTTTGCATATGGCACAGGATAGAGCTTCGCCTCTGCTATTGCTTCTCTTATAATGATGGCCTCCGAGTATACATGCCGAGTTATGCTTCTGGGGACACTTATTAGTTAACCTTATCAGGCTTATTAGCCTTATGGGTGCTATAATGTTGCAGTGCCTGCAGGATGGCCAGCATTACAATACACATTAAAATTATTGTACAAGTCATGCAATGGTATCGAGATTGGCCCACCAAGTGACACCCTTTACTTACACTATACCTGGGATCAGCCCAGCTCACTCAGTCAGGGAGACATCCATGCATAAGGGGAGGGGTGTAGCAAATAGAGGGCGTTCGATTAATCTTTCTCACATAGATAGCTCATACATATAATGTTTCTTAAATTGGATGCTTTGTTGCTCAAAATGAAGTTACTTATGTGCATAATGTCAGCAATGCGATCCTATTTATGCCTACCGAAAGTTGCTTTGTTCACTGCCACTTTTTATATTGTTTCGCTTGTTATTCTAAGCTCACTTGTTTTATAGCTGCTATAGGTATGGCTGGACCTGGAGAAGAAGTGTAAGCAGACCATGCTATGTTGCTGATCTGCGCTGATCTCCACATCCAAGTTGGTCCCGTGACAGTTGGGCGCCATTGTGCCTTGCTTCATTGACAAGGTGATATAATATGGTGAGCTTGTACTTCAATATCGGTATTGAAAATTATGTTAAGGAAAAAAGACAAGGATTGGTCTTTATGATAGATACACTCATGTTCTTTCTTTAAGGTGTTCTTTTGACACTGTTCTGCATGGACATATTTTTAGAGAATTATAACAGTCCTTCATTGCAAAGTGCCACGGCGCTAGTTTATGCGTTAAACTAGCACTCTTTCACCAAAAAAAGCCGTATTTAGCACACAATTCACAAGGAAAGAAAGGAGGCAACAGGACAGAGTGCTACTAACAGTTCAGTATTATAGCTCGCACAGTAATATTGTGCAAAAGGTGAAAGGGGAAGAATAGATCTGAATACATATTGTTCGCACAGAAACGAAAAGGATGCATCACATGGTGAGTGTGACATTTGTTTTACAATGATAAGAAGCAGTCTCACTGTCTAGTAATTCTCTGCATGGGGAGCTAGTGCTAGGTTCCTCGTCATACATATAAGAAAAGTTTCAGATATCTCTCCAGCGCTTTTGTCTTTTTATTTTGTCACGATCAAGCAGCTTTTAAACATAGGTGCATGTGCACCGAGAGTAGTGCACTACCACTGCTAACTGACCCACACATCAAGTTTGCTTGGTCACGCTGCCAGTCATTTATACATTTGCCGGTTTATCCGATGTAGCCTCTACTGCACGAAATGGTATGTGATAGACACTTCACCTGTGTACTGTACGTGCTTTCTTACATTATTTTTTTCAGAGATAGTGATGCAGGCCTTTTAATTATTTACATGCCTACACAACAAACGAAGCATTATCTGTGCTTAGAAAGAATTGTAGGAAAATCCAGCATGAGGCAACTGTTCTCAGCACGAAACAAACTTGATTCGTTGGTTTTCGTTCATTATTGCGATCACACTAAGGCAGACAAGCTTGTAGGCTGTGCTTCTGCAATTTGTACAGCACACTGACAGCACTGGTGTGGGCCTCATCTGTGGGCTGACTGATGGCACCTTCTACGGCGCAGACCACTTGTGTTGGGCGAGGCACCAATGTTGACGTTTGTTCCCTTGTGCAAAACAGCAGTCCTAGGTTTAGAGTAGCTGTAGGAAGACAAGGTAAACATAACTTCCATGGCTTGAGTGGGCTCATTTCTCTTGGGGCATCTAGCTTTTTTTCTTGCAACTGTGCAGAGGTGCTTCCCTAGAGTCAGCGGGAAAATGGCATAGAGTTGTGCATTCGGGAACTCCTTAACAATGATCTGCCGTAGTTAGGGCCTTGCGAAAATGCACTGTCTGCCAAGTGGTAGAAGGTGCATTATTCAGCCACAGATTTCCTGTTGGCATGATTGCACTCGTGCTGTCAGTAATTTCTTGGCTTGCCGAATTATCTTGAGGCCCCACGCTGATGATGCTACCGATGTCTTCGTGTGCAGATTTTCAGGATGAGGTTTTTTGCTTTGCAAATGTTGTTGAGAGGTAGGTGGTGCTTACAGGTAGCTATTCTAAATATTAGTGAAATGAATTGGCCCATCTTGCTTCGTCAAACATCGTCACGCCGACATCAGTTGCACAAACAAAAAACCTGGCCTACTTGCAGCGTCGTGCACGAAGAAACAAACAAATCAGCTGCTGGATTGTCTTGGCATCGCATACTAAGCTGAGACCAGAACTGCTGTAGCTACAAACCAGGCAGAAACGATGATGATGAGCAGGGATTTGTAGTAGCGCCACTTCGTGGGGCACCAAGGAGGCTTCGTTCAAAACAAAAATGGCGTTCAGCAAGTAGAACCATGCCACGGTGAGAGTCGGTGCATGGTGCTCTCGATCAAGTTGGCTCAAGGAGTGTCCGAAAAATCAGACGAGAGGTTGCAAGGCGTCCGAATTTTCGGAAGTTGTTATATATTATGGTCCATGGGGAGAATGGCGGTGCCGTGAAGCAGACCGAGTACTCATGTCCGGAAAATCAGTCGGCGACTGTACCTATACCTATGTGTCTATGTATACCTAGGTGCAACAGTGTTTGCTATGATCTGTGCCAGAATTGCTGTTGCCCGTAGATGCCCAACATGTCGGGTGTCAAATTGTAAAATACCTTGCAAAAGTGATCTACGGAAAAATACCGCTTCTGCTATATTTCGCTTTTGCAAGAAATTTAGCGGCTGCTGGCACCTACCTTTCTTTCTTTCTTTCTTTATTGATTTATTTAAGACAATGAACAGATTGTCTTAGGGGACACGGCTAAAGGCAAAACATTTGCCTGACTAGGCCGTGCCACCCGTACATTGGCAGCAACATGACAGTGGCAGGCTTTCAGGAGGTCACACATGAAATTAAAGTAGTACACACTTTCAACACTTGAGTACACAATTCGCGTAAGAAGAAAGAAAAAAAAACGTTAAAATTTATACAGTTTTCTAATCAATTGAAGCACAACAACGACAGGGAAAAAAAAAGTATGTACGAAATTTTCCATACCTGTAGCTGAAAGGTTAAAGTTTACACAGTTTTCTAAAAACAACAACAAGAAACATGAACAAAATTTTCTATACGTGTAGTTCAACCTTTCTATTAGTCTTCGGATAGTAACAATTCTTTTACCGTTTTCTTAAAGCTTTGCTTTGAAATTCCAGAATTTAGCAGGTCCAATACCAAGGGGTAGTCGTTTAGAAGGTTAGGAAGTTGAACTGCTAGTTTTTGATCTCCGTATTTCGTTCTGCAACGTGGTTTTCCTATCAGAGTTTTTCTGAGGTTATAGTTTGTCGTTCTGCCATGATATTTACTTTGGAAGGAACATTTGTCTTCCCAGAATTGCCGTGAAATTTCGAGGAATAATTTGTAAGTGTGAAGTTTTGATGCTGTTAATATTTTATATTTGTTATAGTATAGTTTAGTGGTATCAGTGCGTTCTAAGTTACCTATCGTGCGCAGTGCGTGGTTTTGGAGTGTTTGAATTGATTTTAAGTTAGTTTGTGTAGTGGTTGACCAAACTAGCAAACAATACGTTAATCGAGAATGTATAAGCGCGTTGTAAATATTGCGCTTCACATTTATCGGTAGCAAATATCGCAACCTATTTAGCACACCGACAGCACGAGCAATATTTTTTCTAAGAACGTCTACGTGCGGTGACCAGGACATATTTTCATGGAATATAACTCCTAAAAATCTGGCTGTTGTTGCCTGTTCGAGGTTGACCTTCTGAAACTGGAGTGTTATCTGAGGGTGGATTATTGTTCCTTTTGATTTAAACACTAGATACTTAGTTTTAGTTATGTTTAATTGGAGTTTATTCGCATTTAGCCACAAGCTTAGTTGCTGTAACCAGATGTTAGCTCGCTCAAAAAGATTTCCTATTTCCCTTCCTGAGAAGAACACGTTAGTATCATCCGCGTATAATATAATATTGGAACAGCCTTGAATATTGACAATATCATTAATATAGAGTAAAAATAAAACAGGCCCCAAGACGGATCCTTGCGGCACGCCGTACTTAATGTGCTCAATTTCGGAACTAACTCCATTTATTGTTGTGTACTGTGTTCTAGAGGTCAGATAGCTTTTTATTAAGGATAATGCGACACCACGAATTCCATAAAAAGGTAGCTTTTTCAAAAGGACATCGTGTTGCACGCAATCGAAGGCCTTCCTAAAATCTAGAAAGATACCTAGAGTTAACATTCGGTTTTCTATGTTGTCAAGGATTTGTTCGTTTATTTCAAGTAAAGCGGTTTCTGAAGATTTAGCCTTACAGAAACCATATTGCTCCTGAGCTATTATGTTATACGTGTTTAGAAACTCAGTCTTCTATTAATTACATGCTCAGCAATTTTCGCGAAGACAGAAAGAACGGATATTGGCCTGTAGTTATTCATGTCGTTAACTGGGCCACTCTTATGAATGACTGTCACTCGGGCTAGCTTCATCCTGTCTGGAAACACACCGTTGGAAAGAATTAAGTTACAGATATGTGAAAGAGGCGTGCTTACAATTTCACTGACGGCTTTCAACGGCTTCACTTTTATATCATCTTCACCTGAAGCACAACTGTCTTTCAACGATAAAATTATTGTTTGTATCTCGTGCTGCTCAGTAGGCGCCAAGAACAGCATAGAAGAACATCGATTTAATATATATTCCGTGCAAGAGACGTGTATCATTTTGTGAGGACGCACCAGCATCAATAAAATGAGAATTAAAAGTATTTGCAACCTCAGTATCTGACAATTCACTATGCTGAAATGCAACTTTTCTTGTGATAGCGCCTTTGTTAATTACTTCATTGATCGCTTTCCACATGAGATTTGAATTTCCCATGATAGCAAAAAACTTGTTCGCGTAATATTCTTGTTTAGAGCGTTTAATATCGGAATTCAATTTGTTACGCTCAGATTTGAAAGACCGAAAGTCATCTTCGCTTCTGCTACTCAAAAAGATTTGGAAGAGCTTGTTACGACATTTTATCCTGTTATAGAGGTCACGAGTTACCCAAGGCTTTCTAGCTTTGTTGTGTTTTTTAAACTTCTTAAGTGGGAAAGATCTGTTGTATAACAACGCGAAGGTAGATATAAAAACATCGTAAGCCTTGTTTACATCAGTTTCCGCGGTCACTTCGTCCCACCGATAACCAGAGACTAGTTCAACAAATTTCCTAACACTTTGTTCTGAATAAATTCTTTTTAAGCTTTCAGGGCATATATTGGATGGCTGTCTATGAGGTAGCAGACAGTATATAGGCAAGTGATCACTAAGATCGCACATCAAGACTCCTGCCCTTACATATTCAGCAGAAAAACTCGTCACACAGAGGTCAAGTGTTGTCTGGCTTGTAGGTGTGATGCGAGTAGGCACGTTGATGACATTTGAACACCCGTATGATTCAAAAGTTTCCTGAAAACGCGTATATTCTAGGTTGTCTGGGCAAGCATCTATATTAAAATCGCCCATTAATATTGTTTCAAGTTTAAGTTCGGTGCTGAGTTCTAATAATTTTTCAGTAAATTCTAAAAACTTGCACATGAATCCAGATGGCGGGCGGTACACTACCGAAATCAAGGTGTTCATGCACTGAAGACCTATACATTCATAGCATTCGTTAACAATCTTGAGCTCGGGGATTATACTGTACGACAAACCAGAACGGACATAAATAGCAATTCCTCCTCCTAGTTTTTTCGTTCGGTAAACAGAGATGCAGTCATATCCAAAAATAGAAGCGCATTCATCCTCTGATGTAAACCACGTTTCACTAAAACAAAGCAAATCGAAGCAGTGTTGCAGCTCAAACAGATACAAACTGACTTCATCAAACTTATTTCTCAAACTTCGCACATTAAAATGAAATATTGAAAGTGGACATTGGTTCTTTAACGACGCGACGTCCCCAGAAAATTTGAATTCCAGGGTCGCCATTGTGGTTTAGTAAACATAACACATCTTTTGCTATCACGTATGCCGCCATCACTTCGAGGCTGTAAGACTGGCCAGATCCTCCTCGCCGCGTATGACAACAGCTCGGTCGCCGCTCCTTTTTCGCACCAAAACTTTACCGTTTGAGTGCCAGACGTATGCGTATCCTGAGGTCTGGGCCAAATACCATATAAAAGGCTTTATATGGTCTTCGCATGGCCAGGGCCTTCTACTTTTGTGAGTTTACTTATCTCGAAATTTACCCCGGTTTTTATAACTTCAAGTTGGCGGGATCCCTAGTCTCCTTTAACGTGTACCCAATAGACCTTACATAGGGGTTTTGGCATTTCCCTGCCATCTAAATGCAGCCATTGTGGCTGGGATTCAATCCCATGCCCTCTGTCTGAGCAGCGCAATGTCAAAGCCAGTACACTACGGTATTTTGCTGGCAGACGGGTTTAGTTTCTGAATAATTTATTATCTCAACCTGTCGGTGTTGTTTTTAAAGGTATTTCATGTTTGTATTCTGTTGCTTCAATACTAGTAATTATTGTTAATCAAACGATGTGTCCATCTTTTTCCTATAAGACTTGCTTCAATCGCCTGCTAATTATGACAGCTTATTCTCCCACAGTAATCCATGTTCCCTTGAAACATAGGCAGTGCATGAAACCACATATTTTTCAATAAGATGTATTCGTTATCTTCTATGACCGGAATGCTGAACCTTTCTTATCTGTGAGAACATAGGCAAATTTGCCTATGTGCTAACCTGTTGCATGAGTCAAGATAAATTATTGGCTTTACTTTTTCAGGTGCCCTGCTCGCTCTCACCCAAGCAACCCACTCCAGCGGTCTTCTCTCGGCAGACTGGATGCATCGAAATACCGTTAGAAGGTCCAATAAACAGTGCTTGAGACATTTATGACATGCTTTTATTTAGGCCGGAGGACTTCAGGCTTAATGAAAGCTCAAGTAGGTGTACAGAAATAGCTACGTAAAGTATACTTGTCTTTTTCACTTACAAGTACATGCCAATACTTTGCCTGACATTTTTCACCCCAAAATTACACTTTACTGTGGATTTGTGTACAAACCATTACAGCAAGAAGCACTGCATTAAGACGAGTACAAGTAATCGAACATATTCTAAACTAGCAAGAATTACATTTGCATACTTGTAGTATAAATATGAAAAGGAGGTACAATCTTCTTCAGGGTGCATTTTCTTGTAGGTCATACATAGAGAACGTACTCGTGGGTCATACAAAACTTGTTCATAATGTATCACATCAGTGTTGGTAGTGCTAATCAATTTATGCCGAAAATTGTGTTCATCTTCGTATCAAGCAATGTACCAGGCAAACCTACATATGAAAGTGGCTTCTTGTTGCGAACCTAATGCAGATCTACTTCTCTTCAATGCTGATCGCAAATACACAAGTGCACAAAATATGTGTAAAGAGTAAATTATATTAAGCAACATCAATCCATTCTGAAAGGACCTGGTATGAATGTAGCAAAAAATAGGTCTGAACAGGGGCAAACAGGTCTGGGTTAGATAGGACGGGATTAAACGGGTCAGGATTAAACAGGATTTAAACGGGTCAGGATTAAACAGGATTTAAACGGGTCAGGTTTAAACAGGATTTAAACGGGTCAGGTTTAAACAGGAACAAACGGGATTTAAACAGGTCAGGACTGAACAGGATCAAACGGGGTCCCGTTCCATAACCCTATTTGATGAAACCCGTTTGAAAACAAATAGGATTTTCTAGTAGGGAAGTGTAATAAATAATGCTCAGGGGCCCCAGGTTGTCTTTGAGCGCCAGAATATAAGCTCTGCTCGACAGCGACACTCCGACTGTGGCGATGCGAACGAAAGACTGAGTAAAAAAATGGGAAAGATGTCAAAATCGTGTATCCATGTATAGAGCCACGCTTCTGTGATCACCAGAATATCAGGAGGGAGGGTAGAGCAAAATCAGTTCCTCTAATTTATCAATTTCATTTGCGTAACTTTTCAGACAACTAAGCATTGTCGACGGTTGTCTTTGCTGCTCCAACATACTATGACGAAGATCCCTCAGCCACTTCGATAACCGGGCTTCTGCTTTGCTTTAAAACCACCCTCCTTCTTCCAGCAGAATGTCGCAACTAGGCGTCATTTATTTTAAGCTTATCATAAACGCGACTAGCCTTGTTTTCCATTTTCATGGTCAAACCTAGGGACACACGGTGCAAACTGTGGCATTCATCTAACAATCATCGAGAAATCTTCTGAAACAGAGCCACTTTCATCCTTATGTTTGTGGCAGCTGCGCAGAACTACGAATTTTTTCTGTGAAGTAAAAGCAGCGCAATGTGAAGGCACGCACCCGGTTATTTTTTCGGCGAACGCGGTGAATACGCTCAACTGTTTTTACCTAGATACCGACCATACCCTTGAAAATATCGTTGGCAACTTTTTATTGAAGCTCAGTATTGGTTTCGCTTCCCTCTACCTCTAGCCAAAACATAGCAACGTTGTTTGGACGTCCCCCATCTTCATTTGCTTTCTCGGTCACGCGCGGAAGTCATTTATCCGTAGCGATGATATAACTTTCACATGTCTGAATTTTCGTTTGAGGATGTTTACGAGAGTCAAGGGAGTTTTTAAATGTCGGAATACTTCAGTTGAACGCCTTCAACCCTAGCGTGCAGGCCGAGGTGAGGGTCTTTGATTTCTGTAAGAGTGCCCGGAATATCATTGTGTATCTTATCATCGGGGGCCTCGGTTTTACTCAACGTCGTCACTGAGGTTTCGCAGCAAATAAGCCGCTGCAGCGATGTCATAGCAACATAAAAGCATGCGTGTTGGGCTGCTAAGCGCGAGGTCGCGGGACCGAATTCCGGCCACAGCTGCCGCATTTCGATGGGGACGAAATGCGAAAACACCCGTGTACGTACAGTCGCGATCAATTTGAAGGTGATCGCTCGAGCGGCGACCAAAACTAGGAGCAGCGCCACGTTACGTCATCACCGTCGGTCGAGAGGGAAACATCAGATAGCTCCCCTCTCTCCCTTTTGGTGTTCCCTGAAAAGCTGTCACTCCCGTCACCGTTCACGGCATAACCTGCGAAGTCATTTAGATTGCGTTATGAGCTTTTGCACAGAGGCCTCATTGTTAGCCAAGATATGCATGAGGAAGCGACGCACACAGATCGTTGCCATGAAAGGGAAACAAAACAAAAATTTGGGGAGTTTTGTGGGGGGTGATGGTTGCAGCCTGGAAGAGCATAATAGGGGAAGAAGGCAGCGCAATTTTTATCTTCGCAGTTCCGAAATCGGCCGCTATGCTGCTTGGACGGCCTGCCTGTCGACGCTCGCGCGGTCACCTTCAAATTGATCGCGACAGTACTTAGATTTATGCGCACGTTAAGGAACCCCATGTGGTCCAAATTTTAAGGGAATCACGGCGTGCCTCGCAATCAGGTCGTGGTTTTGGCGCATAAAACCCCATAATTTATTGAAACACACAGCGGGGGATTGGCAGCGCCAAAAGAGGCACACTGAATTACTTCTAATAGACTTTAGGCGGGACCATATGGCACCAACCTGGAGAAAGATCGCGGCACTCAGCATCATGCGCCGAACGGTGCCACCGAGCAGCTCCCCGGCTGGTGACGTCACGCCGCAGGCGGAATTCAATCTTATTGCAAGCGTTCTCTGCTCGGTGAAAGTGTTGTCATCAGCTTAATGGACATGGAACTGTGGAAGGACACGTGCTGACGTCACCAGGACAGATCAATGGACTCTGCTCAATGCCGCTGCGCACTGCGTTGGCTTCACCCGGAACAGGCAACTTGCAGTTCGCGGCGACCAACGCCAATTCCGATGCCTCGCCACCTTCACGTGGCAGACGAGGCAAGCATTGAGCAGAGTTCATTGCTCCGAGCAACGCCTGGCACCGCTGGTGTCACGGCGCGCGCACGCGTGATGGCGCCGCTATTTTCATATTTCGCGCGTTTTTTTTTTTTTCATAAGGTGGAAAAAAGTAATTACGCGAGATATAGCGCACTGGAAACAACTGAATCGGGTGTTCTGAAACGCAATTATTACCTTCCTTTAAAAATTCGCGCCCTAATCCAGTAAAGGAAAGGTTCGTTAATTACCGTGGCTATCCATAAATATGAAAAGAAATCCTCCTGTTGCGGTACGTCTCTGCTGACGGAATACCATTGGTTGCGTCGTCGTGTATTCTACATTTTATTTTTGAGAGCTTGGCTAACTTTGGCCCTGTATATGCTGCCATAAGGTGTTCCCACGCATGTCAAACTCGCGTAGCCGTGGACGACACAGGCGCGCAACGTGGCTAACGTGGGTTGCTGTGGTCTCCGCGTTCGCTGCCGCGTCACGACTTGATATCGGTTTGCGCTCATCGGAGACAGCCGCTGTGACACGAGTCGGATGCATAGCGTGTACGGTCGAGTCGAAGGTACGTAATTGTATGCGTCCATATGGATCGTGAGAACACAAACACAGATACAGCGCCACCGGAACTGCGCTTTTCTTTGATTTTGCTTGAATTTTGGACGCGGCACATTCTGTATTTAACGCTCGAATATTGATGAACGCACTGCAATGAGCACAGCTTTCATCCTGGTGCTTTCACGTGTTGTCAAAGTGTGCTATAAGCTATCCATGTCTTGTTAGATATGGAGCTGTTTCCTGTGCCTACTTCGAGTTCCCCAGACAACATCGAATCGCAGCACATTCCAGAGGAGCGCTCGAGCAAACAAGTTCACGTGCAAACAAGTTCGTACGCCGCCGGTAGCTATTCTCTGCTTGACTCTTCCAGAAAGCGAGGGGATAGCCCGGCACTATTGACAGTAAAGTGGGTGCCAAACCAAGACGGCGGTATTGTGCCGGGACGGCCTGACGGCGGTAATGCGCCGTGACAACCGGACGGCTGTGATGTACCGGGAAGGCCCAAGCGTCCCTCTTCTTCGCCTTTAAAGAAGCCATTTGCCGCCACAGCGGGGCCCTTCCACAGGGAACAGGTGAGCCCTCGGACAATGGGGCCCAATCGTCCCCCTTCTCCGCCTTTGAAGAAGCGCATTGCAAGTCAGCAAGGCAAGACCGCAGAGAGCCACCGGGTGTGACCCGCGACACGGGCGCCACCCATTGGCCGAACATGACGCGACTTCGTCCTCGAAGGGTTTAAAAGAAGCATTCCAGAGAGACCAGAGCATTCCCTGATTGACCTCTCTCGAACTTCTTACCGCGGGCCGCAGCGTCCGAGTTGCCGCCGGCCCTTTGACTGTACGACTGTTACTTGACTCTCACCTATCTGTACATAATGTAAAATAAATCCTCCAAGTTTGTTTTCATCCCGAAGTCCGTCCTTCAACTCCTACAGTCTTCGCATTTCGGCAGCCCCACCCTGCTTGTGGTCACAATGCATTTTCTTTCTTACAACAATGCTAATCGTACAGGAACGTGCGAGAAGTCCGTGGCAACTAAGGAACTGAAGAATCCGAGCCAATAGAGCGCCTATTGTGGTGAAGTCGGTACTGGCTACACCATCCCTGCAAAGTTAGCGGACCTCAAGCCGGCGTTCCCAACGCGAGTCAAAACTGACAGGTGTCTCGCTTTATTGGATGCCAGAGGCGGGGCCTTTGCCTGCTACGTGGGCTGCTTGGCCTTTTCAGGTGCCTTCGCACAAACGAAGAATCCCTCTTCAGTTAACCACTGTCGTAGGCGTCTACGACTCGGATGGCCGCCCAACTGCAGCCGCTAAAGTTCCTGAGCTGCGCTATGCCGCGACAGTCGAATAAATAGCGTCGCCAGCTTCGGACCAGTCGAGTGCGACGACGACTTCAGCGATATTCTGAGCGCAGGCAACGCTGTTTTCTTTTTCACAGTAAATTTTTTTCTGGCAGTTTGACAACTTCCCGTGCAGTACATTTGGATAGCCGCAGGTATGAAACTACAACCATGCGCTCGAAACTTGTTCTCAATAAGCGCAACGGCATGTACTTTATTGATTGCCCATGGATAACACTATGGCGTCCTTCAACCATCATAGCGGAAATGTTAACAGGGATGGACGTCGATCGGCGAATTTGATTGAGGTCGATAGCTGCATCAATGAATGAATGTATAATGTTTAGCTCAGGTATGTAGATTGAACGCATTTCCTTTCTGGTTCGTTCATTTCACTTTCGTATGGGCCGAAACACTGATGAAAATGACTCAAAATAAGAAAAAAAATCTGTGCTGATAGACTCTGAAAGACGAATAAAAATTTCAGCTTGCATCCTCTCAAGTGTCAGAAAGGTGATAAATGGAGATGCGAGGAATAGCGCAAATAGAAACACAAACGGGAAAAGCAGAAGGCAAACGCGCTAACGTTTATTCGTGTCCCTGCCACCATTTTTTTTTTGCTGCGCTTAAAAGCAACTTGTTCTTTGCGGACATACCATTTTCAAGTTTGGTAAATGAATACACGACACGCACATTACACGCTCTATTGTTTTTCTTGCAGTGATGATTGGGAAGCCTTCCGGCCCCACACCAACGTTCTGTGGCTCCATTACTTGCTGACGAAGCTGTTCCGGAAGCTGCCCAAGAGGAAGCAGGTCAGTCAGCCATCCACTTCTCGCGGCCGTTTGGCCGCCTGGATGGACGTCATCCTTTCTTTGCCGTCGGCCGAGCAGTTCGTGGTTGGCCAGGTCCTTCCACACCTGGAACGCGACGCCGAGGCACCGCGCAGAGCTACGCGGGCGAAGGGGCCGCACACTGAGCAGCCGCACGCCATGAATCGGCGGGCGCACCGCTAAGTGCGCCTTCGTGCACTTAGCGATATATATATATATATATATATATATATATATATATATATATATAGTGTGTGTGTGTGTGTATATATGTATGTATGTGTATATATATAGCACCGCATAGATTTATTTGTTTGAAAGATTGCGTGCCGCAATTTCAACTTGGCAACCTTTTTTTTTCTGTACTTCTTTTGTAGAGTAAAGATATTCTTATTCCATCTTACTTATGTCTTGCGATTTTATTTATTTCTTGAATGAAGATAACATGGATGTTCAGCGTGCGTGAGAAAAATGACCGTTTAATATCGAGTCCAACATCTCCAATTTCTAAAAAGGTGAAATGAAAAGTTTTATGGTTTGTGTTCAGCAACAAAACACTTGTGCACCTTATTTGATACGGGTACACCGTCATGTAGTATGGTCACATCAGATTAACGATGACCAATAAAAGTAATGAAAAAGAAACCGAAGGGCGCGTGCCAAATGCATTTAGTATTGTAGTGCTCGCTTAGAAAGCTAAGTCCAATGCATCATTTTCAAGGAATCCAAGTACGGTGAGAGTGAATAAACTTTTATTTGGTCCAGCAAAATGCTATAAAACGAGCACCCGGCTAATCCCACGACTGGGCTGACAGATCTAGTCTGCCGGCCCGATCGCGGGCGCGCTGGACGGCCAGGATTTGGTCCCAGAGCATATGAGGCAAAGTAGCAACCTCACCAGAGGCCGCGTAAGAACAATTCGGATAATTCTCGGGATATATGCTCTTAACTAACGCCTGATTTGGGTAGGAGTTCGTTTGCAGGAGTCTGAGTGTGACCGCCTGCAGTCTGCTTAGCCTAGATTGAGGTGGCGGGAAGATCCTTCTAAGTAAAACAATTTAGTAAGTTAATTGTGCGTTATAGGAGCGGCTCTGTGTCCGGGGAGAGAGTCGCCAGATCCGAGGGCAGCGCGGTCGGTAAAACCACGTGCAGCCCCGTGGGCAGACTCGTTGAGGTTCAGAGGAACCCCCTCATCGCCCCGACGTGTGCAGGGAACAAAGGATCGAGTATATGGAGGTGTCGCCGTGTTTGGCGCCTTTCAAAATTCGAATTGCCTGCCGGGCTACCCGGCCTTTCTGGAATGCACTGACGGCCACTTTCGAATCACTATACACCCTTTCTCTCCGACATTCTTGCGTGGCGAGTGCAATGGCCACTTGGTCGGCCACCTCGGGGTTCGTCGACCGGACGGGAGCACAGTTGATGACTTTGCCCAGCGTGTCCACGACGGAAGCCGCAAAAGCCTTGCCGTCTCGGTATGTAGCTGCACCCACAAAGCTTGGTTCGATCTTGTCCTTGTTTATTTGCTTCAGTACATTCCATGCAATGCCTCATAACGTCGAGCGTACCGGAATCTTGGAAAAACACTAACATAATCCTAATCCACAGGAAAGGGGACGCCAAAAACCTGAAAAATTATACACCGATCAGCTTACTGTCCGTTGCCTACAAACCATTTACTAAGGTAATCGCAAATAGAATCAGGAACAGCTTAGACTTCTGTCAAGCGAAGGACCAGGCAGGATTCCGTAAAGGCTACTCAACAATAGATCATATTCACACTATCAATCAGGTGATAGAGAAATGTGCGGAATATAACCAACCCTTATATATAGCTTTCATTGATTACGAGAAAGCATTTGATTCTGTCGAAACCTCAGCAGTCATCGAGGCATTACGGATTCGGGGTGTAGACGAGCCGTATGTAAAAATACTGAGATATCTATAGCGGCTCCACAGCCACCGTAGTCCTCCATAAAGCAACAAAATCCCAATAAAGCCGTCAGGCAGGGAGATACGATCTCTCCAATGCTATTCACAGCGTGTTTACAGGAGGTATTCAGAGACCTGGATTGGGAAGAAATGGGGACCAAGGTTAATGAAGAATACCTCAGTAACTTGCGATTCATTGATGATATTGCCTTGCTTAGTAACTCACGGGACCAACTGCAATGCATGCTCACTGACCTGGAGAGGCAAAGCAGAAGTGTGGGTCTGAAAATTATTCTGCAGAAAACTAAAGTAATGGTTAACAGTCTCGGAAGAGAACAGCAATTTACAATTGGTAGCGAGACACTGGAAGTAGTAAAGGAATACGTCTACTTAGGGCAGGTAGTGATGGCGGATCCGGATCATGAGACGGAAATAATCGGAAGAATAAGAATGGGCTGGGGTGTGTTTGGAAGGCATTCTCAGATCATGAACAGCAGGTTGCCATTATCCCTCAAGAGAAAATTGTATAATAGCTGTGTCTTACCAGTACTCACCTACGGGGCAGAACCCTGGAGGCTTACGAAAAGGGTTCTACTCAAATTGAGGACGACGCAACGAGCTATGGAAAGAAGAATGATAGGTGTAACGTTAAGGGATAAGAAAAGAGCAGATTGGGTGAGGGAGCAAACGCGAGTTAATGACATCGTAGTTGAAATGAAGAGAAAGAAATGGGCATGGGCAGGACATGAAAGGAGGAGGGAAGATAACTGATGGTCATTAAGGGTAACTGACTGGGCTCCAAGGGAAGGGAAGCGTAGCAGGGTGCGGCAGAAGGTTAGGTCGGCGGATGAGATTAAGAAGTTTGCAGGGACGACACGGCCACAATTATTACGTGACCGGGGTTGTTGGAGTAGTATGGGAGAGGAATTTGCCCTGCAGTGGTCGTAACCAGGCTGATGATGATGATGACGACAACGGCAATGATGATGATGATGATGAACGTAACACATTTAGAGCGGGATAGTCACTGCAAATTTGAAGCCACCCAGTACGCAACGTGAAGCTCAATTCTAGGGGTGTGCGAATTTTGAAACAGCTGTTTGAATGCCAGTCAGATATCATCCTTTTATTATTCGTATTTGATTAGAAAGAAAAAAAACAAAGAACAACACAAACATTCAGCATTTTTCCAATAGTCGACCTTGTTCGTCTACTCGTTACGCTACAAATATTCGTAATAAATGGGATACATTGCTGAATGTACGGGGCCAGACTGCACTCTTGTGCTTGTTCACATTTGACTCGCTATGGTGTGCCCGATCTTGCGCTACTTGCTACCTTCACCTGGCGGAATTTAGCGCCAATAGTAGGCTCAGCCACCAGATTGACAAGGTTTGCGGGACAACTAACCTCTCAATGGCAAGGGGCATGGTGAGCCAGTCAACTGTCACTTCGATCCCTGCTTGACGCTGGCTGCTTTACCAGCGGCCAATCGAAGCAGCTCGGGCCTTTGGACGTCAGCGTATCTAGTGAAAAACCCAATAAATCGTTTTTAGCGCCCTATAGCATTTCACCGCGTCGGCACGTGTGTCCGACAAGGACTGCGTTGAAGGCCACAATACAAGATTGAATGCAACAGTAATACATCCAAAGCGCCCTCAGCTTTTCGCTGTGCAGTTTACTCGGTGCGACGAAAGCAACACCTGCCATCGTCGTTTCGCCCGCTTCTCACAAGCATCGCAGTCCACGTGTACAGCGTGTTGACGTTCTTCGTTCGTTCCTTGTTTTCAATAAGACGGGCAGAACGCGTGATTTTCAGAGCTCAGGCCACGTGCTTATATTTTATTTGTTGTAATTTGTTCCTCCTTTCATTATTTTCGCAGCCTCCATAATTCAGACGCTCCGCAATCCGCCTCCCCAGCGGTGCAGGTGCGCATGTACAGAAGAACGCGTCACGCCAGCAGAAGGACCGCACGTATACATGGCGGCACCAAACGAATACAACACGGTGAGATGCAGTAATAATTGATGGCGTTTAATGTCAGCAAGAGTGGTTGCTGAAAAAAGCTTCCTCAAACTCCTCTCGGGGCTATGAAAATTCTGATGCGCACTCTTGATTTAAGCTTGTTTGAGCCAGCACTGACGCTTCCATATCCTCTGGTGCGACGCGTAATGAAGAAACGGCTGTCTACGAAGCAGGCAGAGACGCGATCGCTTCCATAGTGCAAACGCTTTCTTTCCTTTACAGCACGCATCCAGCCACAATAAATAAACAGAGCGCACAAATCCCACTTCGAGTCGTATGAATGCCATAATAAAGCAGTCGCAAATGCAGTGCGACAACCTTCGTGCTAAGCTGCTGCAGTTCATTAGAGCGGCCAGCAGAGAATAACGGCGTCAATCTTTGGCATTCGCCGAAGGCTGGAATGGGACACAGCGTGGTGCGGTCACTCGCGTCGTGTGCTAGCGCTCGCAGCGTCGGCGTACGCGA
The DNA here is from genome assembly GCF_038994185.2 of Dermacentor albipictus. Classification (NCBI taxonomy): domain Eukaryota; kingdom Metazoa; phylum Arthropoda; class Arachnida; order Ixodida; family Ixodidae; genus Dermacentor; species Dermacentor albipictus. Next base: position 178,316,779 of record NC_091822.1, read on the forward strand.
TTTCCCGAAGAAGCTCACTGAACCCTGCTGCCACTGCCGGTAAAAGTGCATCTTGTGTCATGCTGACGAAGTAAGTTTACCGGCTGTACCAGTCGAACAAATGAGCGACCAGCAGTCGGACCATCAAACGGTGGCATAGGGACAGGGCTCCGAATGTTGTCCACCGCAGACGTGCCGTCTGTCGACAGTATCAAGCCTATGGCATGTGGCGTGTTTCGCGTCCAAGCCTTTGGGTGGCGCCACCATCAAAACGATGACAGCGCACCGCCGGCAGCGGTAATCAAAACGCCAGCTAAGCCTTATTATGTAAGCTTTATTAGCAACTCATCAAAGCAGCACGAACAAAAAAATATTTCTATCTGAAATTATAAATCTTTCGAAGCAAATTCAGCTTAAATGCTGAAAATTTTGATAACGTGACCTCTGGCAGGCATTCTGGACCAGAAGTCGAACAGTCGTGACAGGATTCACCCTTGTGAAAGCTACGTGTTTTCACTCAAACAGGAAGCACTGGCTCAATTCAAGTTGCAGTTTATGAATATTGTGAACGAAGTGACGTGACATCTTCAGCTACAAAAGTGGAGGAACTTTAGTAACATACAAGCGTGCGACGGCATTATGTGGTCGGATGTGTTTCTTCATTCAACAGCGGACAGCCTTTGTTCACCAGAAATGTGTGGCGAGACTGTACGTAGTATCTTTTTGCATATAAACAACTATGCTTGTTGCGCACCAGTATATGTTTGAAACGCTATTCATGTGCTTTTTATTTCATGTAAACATCGTTGATGTGCGTTATAATAAAGCTGTTTATTGGGAGGAAGTTTGTGTGATTAGCGTCGTGATTTCTCTCGGACTGTGCAGCAGTGCCAAATTTCAAAGGTAAATAAGAATATATCTAAGTGAATATATATAAAAGGTAAAGAATGTATATATAGTGGGATATACCTGGCCGAAGCAAGCGGTAGCGCAAAAGCAATAGCAGAAGCAGACGACGCCGGTGTCGGTCGTCTGCTGTGCGGTATTCCTCACAAGCGTCATTGCGCTTTCGATACGCATGCAACTCTCTAAGCAACTAAAATTATTCAGACGTCGCCTATATTTTTAAATTTAAACTGGTAGGGAATAATATTCAAAACATTATCTACTATTAGTAAGTAAATAGTTTTCTGGTATCAGTGCAACTACCATTAGGATCCAGGGGGCGCTAGCGTCGCCTGCAAAGAAATGGCTCCATTGGCCCTATGGGAATGTCACGGGCTTGAAAGTATCGACAAAGGCATATAAATTTACAATTTATTTAATTTTTCTACAATCTTAAGTTCTCAGTTCCTCACACGCGCCACCTGCACATATGACGCTCGGATATATATCATACAACGAAAGAAAAAATGTTAAAGATCGAAACGTTTCGAGAACGCTCTTACGCTAAATTTGGCACTTCCGGAGTCTGGCCACGACAGTGCGGAGGAGGAGGAGGAGGAATAAACTTTATTTGTGCACAGCAGATTTGAGACCTAGGCCTCTACCTAAATGACGGCCTCGAGCCCTTGGGCCCTGGCGGCATCTTCGGCCTGCTGGATTGCCTTGCGTTGGTCTTCCGGTGCACAGCTGAGCAACGCGGTCTCCCACTGCTCTCTGGTTTTAATTATTTTATTCTGTATGGGTGTACGAGGACAAGCCCATACCATGTGTTGTAGGTCCGCCCTTTCTTCACAGAATCTACATCTATCCGTGTAAAGGTCCGGGTAGTAGCGGTGGTAGGCCACCGGGTTCGGATGTGTATCTGTTTGTAGGAGGCGCCATGCCGTCGCTTGCCGTCTATTTAACGAGGAGTGTGCCGGGGGGAAATGGGCCCTTCCCAATTTATAGTGTTTGGTGATCTCGTTAAAGCTGGTCATCCGGTCTCTCTCCGTTCCCAGTATTTGTTGCGTGTCACCTGCTCGGCCTGTCAGTTCTCGAGCCAGGTTGTGCGCTATTTCGTTCCCGGGAAGGGAGGAGTGTGCGGGTGCCCATATAATGTGAATGTCGCGATCTTCACGAAAGTTGTTTAAAATTCTGAGTGCTTCCGGCGAGATTCTTCCTTTTGCATAGTTCTTGACTGCTGTCTTGCAGTCGCTTACTACGATGTTGGCTTCCGTGGAGGCTATTGCCAGTGCTAAGGCAGCTTCCTCCGCCACTTCTGCCTTCCATGTTTTCACCGTCCCACTAACTCTGCAGTCACCCTCTAGACTCGTAGCAACTATCGACATACTCTGTCCATTTGCGTACTCCGCCGCGTCCACATAGACCACGTCCCTGGCATCACGGAATCTTTTGTGGAGAGCTCTCGCTCGTGCGTTTCTTCGATCTTGGTGAAACTCCGGGTGCATGTTTCTGGGGAGTGGGGGTATTGATAGATGTTCCCTTATTTTCCTTGGGATGTCTCTCCGCACTCCGTGCTGTGCTTCGTAGGTTATTCCGATGTCATCTAAGATGTGTCTCCCCGTCAAACTCTGCGTAAGCCTTTCATACTGCGCTACTCTCTGTGCCTCAATAAGTTCGTCTAATGTATTGTGCACGCCGAGCGCCAAGAATTTCTCGTTTGACGTATTTGCCGGAAGTCCCAAGGCTTGCTTATAGGCCCTTCTAATAATGCAGTCTATCTTGGCTTTCTCCGCAGCGTAGAGCTTGAGGTAAGGAACCACATATACAATACGACTGATTACGAATGTTTCTATTAATCGGATGAGATTGTGCTCTTTCATGCCATAGTGCCTGTTGGATATCCGCTTTATTAGTCTGATGGTTTGTTGAACACTATTGTCAAGTAGTCTTCTACACCGCACGACAGTGCGGTGTAGAATGTTTTCCTCGGAAGCCCTACGAGACAATATTTAAAAACGTTTACTGATCAGCTAAAATAGAAAAGGTAAATGCTCGTGCCGATTTGAATGGTACATAAAAATCAGGCAACAATGTACAGCACGCAGTTGCAGCAGTTAGCAAACACTGATACATTGTAAACTATTCTTACATAATAACTATAAATTAATAACGGGAACAATTTTTTGTAGACGATGAATACACCTATATTTGACAGAAAGGCATTTTTAATTTGATGTCTCTAAAACCCTGGTCGCAAATCGCATTTTGTGAAAGTCCGTCACGTTAGCTGAACACCACTTCTGACGTAAATTCATTCAGCCACACATAACACCGGCATACTATTTTTATGTAATTACATCTTATGTTTCTTTAAAAAATGAAATATCTGACTCTTATTGACGCCAAATTGCGGGTTTTGTTTTTGTCGCAAAATATGGGCAACCCTGAAAACACGACATAAAATTTAGGCAACCTAAAAAATTGCTCCCTTTGAATGTTGTTGAAATCGCTTGCGCAATTTAAAAAACCGCGCAAACTTGCTATTGGTTGAAAGAAAAAATAGACGAGCTAAATTTTCGGTAAAAAGAAAAACTTGTAGCAACCGAGACTGCAGCTTTTTACACTCCTCCGAGATCAGAAATCGTCGTTACGGATCTTGACACACCGCTTTGATTCGCTGTTCGTTTTTTACTCTAAATTAATATTGACGTGGTTTGTTTTTCCACGTGACCTAAGGGTAACACTGGAGCATTTGTGTTAACAAGCGAGGAAGAGAAACAACTACGTAGAACAACAGAAAGAGAAATCCAATGTGTTAAGCGTTTTGAGGCCGTACCAACTTGTTATGCCAAAGGAAAACAGCGTTTTGTCTTGTGTTTCTATTATTACTAATATTAAAGTTGCGCACGAGCAGTTGTATACCCCCGCTCGTAGCGTAAAATAGGGACGTACACAAGAGAAACAGTTTCCTCCATTTCGCAGCCTTTCCGGCCTGCCAGTGACGTCTGCTTTGTCGTCTGCTAGCCTAGCAAGGAAAAACTTCCTTGAATACATTCGTTGTTCGTCTGCATATGCAGCTATTGGTTTCATCATGAAATATGTTAGACACAGCGACGGATACCTGAAAGTAAGGCAATAATACAGTAGGTTTACAGCGAATTGACCACTGCCCTAGAGATTTAGGTGTCTACTCCTACAGTGAAAATCGCAGCCACTATATAACGGTACTCCGTAAGTTATTTCAGATTTTCAAAACCACACGAAACTATCGAAACGGAAACCTAGTGAGCAACGAGTTTAGAGGGGGTTCCTAACAGGTTTCAGTAGTTTCAGTACTCGTTCTAGTACTTATACGGAAATTAGACTGCGCCAGTGACAGAAGTTTCAAGCGCAGTTGCGACGTTTCCCAGGCTGTCGTCTGTTGCGGTCAGTGTATTCGACTAGCTCCACCTTGAACTCTCTCGCCAGCCACACACAAACACCTTCAAGGAGAATAAAAAAAAAGCATCGAAGCCACTTTTCCTTCTTTAAAATTCTAGGGTGTAAAGGTGCTATGCAGTGAAGGCAAAACGCGGAGCTGGTCCAAAGTAATGCTGTGTGTCCCAATTTAAAAACAAAAAAAAGGAGTTCAACAAAACTTTCCATTAGAAAATTTTCATAATCAGATGTCAAGAAGCGGCATAGTTTCCAGTGCACTATCCTTCATGTTTGGCTTCCCTATCATTCGTGTTCTTAAAGCGCAAATAATTATTTAAGGGGCCCCTCACAAGGTCTGGCCGTTTTGAGCTGACAAGCTCAGAGCATACATTGCGTGGTAACAATCGTGTCTGTACAGTAATACATCGCCAAGTGCCGCGGAAAGATCTGAAATTTCAAGGCGAACGCCGTTTCCCTTTTCACTCGCGGCCGCCGTGCTCGAAGCCGGACGGTGACGTAATCGTGCCTCTGCGCCTACGTAATCCTGTCCGCAATGTGACGTCGCTCGTGGGGACACGTGGCTTCGAGAATTATTCAAGACAACATCTGTTATCGGTGTGATCTGTTGCTTGAATTGACAACTGGAAGTTTGGAGAAATAAAAAAAAACACAGAAACGGAATGTCTGCGTGTTTTTTTGTTTTACTTCGCGCAGGAGCAAGACAGATGTATTTCCGCTTCGTCTAATTTTTCCCACGCCCATGTGGTCACGTGCGCAGGTACCGAAACTATGCTATTTTCTACCATGTTCCTGCGCGTGATCACGCTCTGCGATCCACTTGTTCTGTCTCAGTATTCATGCGGCACTGAATTATGCTTCTAGTGACGTGTCCCTGAGCACAGCGCGCAAAATCATGCGCTGCGCGACGGTGGTGGTGGTGGTGAAAAACGTTTATTTGCTCTATTTACATATGGAGTTAGCGCTTCTTCAGATGGCTTCTTCCATCTTGATTTGCAGGGTTGGCGCCCCTAGTCCAGGGCCCCACTGAGGGTAGCTGCCGTGCGAGCACGCCTTACTAGCCCTTGCTGTACTTTCAGGATGTCGCTGGAAATCATCCTCTCCCACTGTTCCGCACTCGGGTTTTCTATTATGGTTATTTCTTTTGCTTTTTGGCAGGCCCACGTGATATGATATAGCATGGGCTTGTCCCCGCACCAGGGGCATGTGTTCTCATATTGGGTAGGGTAAGTTTTGTTTAGAATGTATAAGTTCGGGTATGTGCCCATTTGTAGTTGCCGCCAGATTACGGCTTCTTCTCTGTTGAGTTGTTTGTCTGGTGCTGGGTATCTCATTCGGGCGCCCCTGAAGTAGTTTAGCGTGTCAGCGTATGTTTGGCCTACCGTTTCTGGGTCCTCTATGGCGGCAGTCTTCTTGGACGCCCGGTTTGTTGCATACCCTCGAGCTATCCTATCTGCCTCCAGATTTCCCTCGACACTCGTGTTTCCCGGTATCCAAACTATCGCGTGTTTGCTTTGCTTGTCTGTGGGTCGGCCGTTAGAGTGGAGAATGTTCAGCGCTTTGCGGCTGATCCTGCCATTCATGTGATTCCGGCATGCTGTTTGTGAGTCTGTTAGAATCGTTAGGGATATGCCTAGTCGATATCCCTCCACTGCCGCTAGAGCTACGGCCGCTTCCTCGGCTTCAACTACCGTGCAGTTCCGTATTGACGCGCTGGTGATTTCCCTGAGGTCCGGGCCAGTCACCGTCGCCACTTTATGCTTATTGCCTTCTCCTTTGCCGGCGTATGTTGCGGCGTCAACATACACCGTTTCGTTCCGGATGGCCAGTGTCCTTTGCACGTACTCTGCCCTCGCTTCCCTGCGTGCCTTCTGCAGGTTCGGGTCCATATTTCTGGGTATTGGTGCTACCCTGATGGTACTGCGGTACTCGGCCGGGATCGTCATGTTATCTTGTACTTCTCGTAGGGTTGATTCGCCGCCGTACCTGACTAGAAGTCTTCTACCGGTTTCAGTTTGCTGTAGTCTTTGGAATTGTGCGATCCTTTGGGCTTCTTGCAGTTCCTCAAAGCTGTTGTGCAGCCCTAGGGCTAGCAGCTTCTCGGTCGACGCTGTTTGGGGTATTTGAAGGGCCGTCTTGATTGCTTTCCTCAGGATGGTATCGATTTGCTGGATTTCGCTTTTGACACAGTTGTAGTACGGTAGGCTGTACACCACTCTGCTGACTACGAGGCTTTTTATCAGCTTGAGTGTATCTGCCTCCTTCATGCCATAGCTTCTTTTCGACACCCGGTTTATCATTCTCGCCACTTGGTTGACTGCAGTCTTGGTTAGTGCCAGGGCGTATGGGCAACGCTGGTTTGTTTGCACCCACATCCCCAGTATTCTGCATTGCGTCACTTCCGGGATCTCGTGTCCCTCCAGGTAGATTTTCAGGGGCTCGGCCTCGTCGCTGGCCTTGCGTCTCCGGCGTACACTCAGGAGCTCAGATTTCTCCGTTGAGCATGCGAGTCCTCTTGCCCTGACATATGTTTCTACGCATGCTGCGGCCTCTTGCAACTTGAGTTCTTGGTATCCTAACGGAGCTCTTTGCGCCCAGATGATGATATCGTCGGCGTACATCGCATGACGTATACCCCAATTTCCTCTAATTGTTTGGCCAGTCCTATCATTGCCACGTTGAAAAGGATGGGCGAGATAACTGACCCTTGCGGTGTGCCTTTGTTTGGAGTGCTGAACTTGTCTGATCTTAGCTCTCCTAGCCCGATGGTCGCAGTTCTGCCCGACAGGAATGCTTTGACATAGCCGTGTGTCTTTCTGCCGCAGTTCAGGTTGTCTAGGCCCGTTAGTACGGCTTCGTGACTGACATTGTCAAAGGCGCCTTTGATGTCGAGTGCCATGATGATATTTTCTCCGTAGCCTGGGATTTCGCTGAGTATTTGTTCTTTTATCTGAAGCAGCACGTCTTGCGTCGACAGCTTGGCTCTGAAGCCGAACATGCTGTGCGGGTATAATTCGTTATCGTCCATGTAGTCTTGAAGTCTCTTCGTAACCACTCTCTCGTATATCTTGCCCAAGCATTATGTGAGAGAGATTGGTCTGAGGTTCTCTACTTGGAGTTTCTTTCCTGGCTTTGGAATCATGATGATTTCAGCATGTTTCCATTGTTCTGGAACTGTTTCCGCTCCCCAGTGTTGGTTGAGGTAGTCGGGTAATTTTTCGACTAACTCGTCACTGAGCCTGCGGATAAGTGCGTTGTCAATTTTGTCAGCACCCGCTGCCGTATTTCTTGTTGCTCTTCTTATTGCCGCATAATTTAATTGTCTTCGGAATAACAGAGAGTACTACTGAAACGAATGATGAATTAAAAACGCGAGTTCTGCGAGATGTATTTGAGGAGAAACTTGGAGTGAAAGTCAGCTCATTTGAACGAATTCACAGAATTGGAAGACAACGGATGACTAAATATCGACCAGTTATTGTAAGTTTTTTTGACTACAACGAGAAGGCGAAAATATTCCAGAACTGCAAAAAGCTAAAGGGCAGCAGTATCTCAGTTGCAGATTATTTTTCCGAGGTCACACTACGAAAGCGTAAAAGCCTTTGGGAAAGTGCAAAAGCTGAAATGGCCAGAGGAATGAAGGTTCGCCTCGTGCGTGATAAGATCTTGATCGACAACGACACGTTTATCTGGGACGAAGAAAAAAAGTGTCGAAAGAAGGTGGTTAAGGGAGGGTCAAGCTCGCGTATAACAAAGTGACAAAGAGAAAGCAAACCCAGAGATTTGAACTTGATTAATGTCAATGTTCGTAGCCTGGCAAACAAGACGGTCGAATTTGAACACCTTCTTTTACAGTACAAGCCAGATGTCGTTGTTGTCACAGAAACGTGGCTACGCCCCGAAATAAAAGACAGTGAATTAATCCCTCCGGGTTATATCATGATCCGCAAGGACCGCGGAACGCGTGGTGGAGGCGTGGCTGTTGTTTGTAAAGAAGACATTGAGCTGATCATTCTGGATGACTGCCCTAATACTGAAAGCATTTGGTGCAGAACAGAGTTTCTAGGCGTTCCTTTTATTATTGCAGCTATCTATCTACCTCCGGATGCTCCTCTTTCATTTGTACAATGCCTTCAAGATTATATGTGCAACAATGTTCCTCTTAACACTCGTGTCATTATTGCAGGAGATTTCAATTTACCGGGAATAGATTGGGTTGATCTTGCAGTGGGTACTACAGATGTTGCACATTGTGAAGCTTTGTTAAACCTGACTTTCAGTTACGACCTCAAGCAAGTAGTTCATGAAAGTACTAGGGTTACACAGACCTCAGAATCCTTACTTGATCTTGTGCTTATTTCAAGCAATGTACCAGATTGTAGTGTTTCCGTCAAAGACGGAATTTCTGATCATAGAATGGTTTTGCTTTGTGTAAAGGAGGCCGTCCCGACGAAGAATTCAAAGAGGCCAACTATCTGTATAAGAGATTATAGCAACGCCGACGATGTTAGCATCTTGGACTGTCTTGAAATGTCGCTGTACTCGTTCGATGGGGCGACTGACGTCAACATCTTGTGGAATAAGTTTAAGAATACGGTGATCTACTGTCTGGAAAAGTTCGTGCCAAAGCGAATCAAGGTAGTAAAGAAGCGCAATCCTTGGATTAACCGCAATATAATACAGCTTAAACGAAGAATACGACGCAGAAGTAGGAATAAAGAGAGGAACAAAATGGAGATTTCGCAGCTTTCCCAGACCCTTAGGCACATGCTCGTAACGGCGAAAGAACACTTTCACTCGCAGACGCTACCCAATTTTATGAGAGATTCACCACAGCGTTGTTGGCGTCATCTTGCCCCGTCGCACGAACAAATACAATATGTCTGCATTGATGGCAACATAATTAACAACTGTGCTCAAATTGCTGAAAAATATAATGAATATTTCCATTCTGTGTTCCTTCCACCGGAGCCATCTTCCACTGACCTTGATGAAAATCGCACCGAGGGTAGGTTGCCTATGCCAGACATCGTTTTCTCTGAAGAGGGGATATATGCACTACTCCTTAACTTAGACACAAAAAAATCAGCCGGCCCTGATGGCATCCCAAATGAATTTTTAAAACGATACGCGGAATGGATATCTAAGTATCTCTGTATAATTTTTAAGGCGTCCCTAGAGCAGCACAAATTACCATCTGACTGGCTGACAGCTAGAGTTGTCCCCACCTATAAATCCGGCAACAGACACAGCATCGAAAATTATAGGCCCATTTCAATTACCTCTACATGGTGCAAGATCATGGAGCATGTAATATGAAAAAGCTTGTTCAAATATTTGGAAAATGCTAATATCCTTCTTCCTAACCAACATGGTTTTAGGCAAAAATTGTCAACGGTTACCCAGCTCACCGAAACCATACACGATTTTTCAAGCGTACTTAACGAGAAAGGTCAGTTAGATGCTGTTTTCCTCGATTTTTCAAAAGCGTTCGACCGCGTTCCACACCCAGAACTTCTTAATAAACTGCTTAGTCTCGGCGTTAACATAAACATTGTCAAATGGATTCAATCATATTTAGTAAGAACACAGTTTGTCGAAGTGAATGGTGCGACATCCGGAGTGTTGCCTGTAACGTCAGGAGTCCCTCAGGGATCGGTGCTGGGCCCTGTCCTTTTTCTCAGTTATATAAATGACATTGCAGACCAGATTAACCCCGTTATCAAAGTTCGACTTTTTGCAGATGACTGCTTAATGTATACCGCAGTATCCAGCCGCAATGACCAGATCATCTTAAATTCCGCATTCAAAATAATTAGCGACTGGTGTAATAAGTGGAAAATGAAAATAAACTACAGCAAGACTAAGTATATAAGGGTAACCAAGAAGATAAAAAATATGCACTCCTTCGATTATGAGATAGATGGTAAGGTCGTAAGCCGCGAATATCACATTAAGTACCTCGGAATCACCATATCCAGTGACCTCAACTGGAAAGCACACATAACGAACATATGCTCATCAGCTGAGAAAAAGCTCTGGTACTTGAGGCGAAAGTTAAAACTTGCTCCTCAGCAAACTAAATTAGCTGCATATTTAACGCTTGTTCGTCCTACATTAGAGTACGCAAGCGTCGTGTGGGATCCGTTTAAAAAAAACCTGGTAGATAGAATTGAAAAACTTCAAAGAAGAGCGGCAAGATTCATCTTGTCAAAATATCGTTCAACGGACTCCGCAACTGAAATGCTTAGGAAGCTCAACCTACCGCCACTTTTCGAACGCAGAAGGATAGCTAGACTGAAATTTCTTTACCTGATTCGCCATAACTGGTTTAACCTTAATACACAGCAGTACATAAAACAGCGTCTGTCTCGAACAGTACGAAGCAGCAACCTAGGGCCAATTCAACCCATTCCAGCACGAATAGATACACACAAGTACTCGTTTTCCCCCAGAACAATAGAGGAATGGAACGCGCTACCACCTGAATTACTAACAGTAGACAATGTAAATAAATTTGAAACCACACTAACAAAATTCTTTACTTCGGCTGGAAGTACATAGCTACTGCTTTAATAATGGTACTTGTCTTACTTATGCATGTTCCTGGTTCTAACACACACGATAATTCCAGCGATAGTGGTACAATTAATACCACCCTACTGCAATTTGTTTTTGCTGCTTCTTGATTTGCATTGTGCATTTGCCTGTGTGTATGCCTTATTTTCTCTATTTTGTCTGTTCTACACTGCGGCAGTGCTGCTATCTTGTATTGTTTGTCTTGAAACCACCCTGTAACGGCCTTCGGCCAACAGTATTGTTAAATAAATAAATAAATAAATAAACTTCTTCCTTACTTATGGGCCTGTCCAATGCTTCGTTTTCTTCCCCTTTATATCTTTCTGTGTAAGCGGCCGGGTTGCTGTCGCCAAAGCATTTCTTGCGTACTTTTTCTAGCAGTTCTTCATTCGTCCCTTCATACTGGTGAACCAGTCGATGGATGGCTTTGTTATTCTCTGACGTGGTTTTGGTCGGGTCTAGTAGGGCTTTGAGTATGCTCCACGTCTTTGCTGTGTTCAGGGTCCCGTTCAGTGAATTGCTGAACTGCTGCCAGTTTTGTCTCGCAAGCTGCTCCGCATACTCCTCCGCTTTCCTTGTGATATCTTCTTCTTTCGTGAACTTCCTTACTTGTTCTTTGAGTTTTCCTCCCCATTCGGATACCGACTGGATTTCCCCTCTTGTCGTGTCGCTGTCCGACTCTCTGAAGGCTCTCCAATCCGTGATTCGGGCTTTGCCTATTTGCCGTCTGATTTTATCTGATGTCGTGATTTGTGTTCTTATTATATAGCGGTCGCTTCCTAGGTTTTCCATTAGGTTTTCCCACTCTGCTTGTTTTGTTCGCAGGACGAAGGTGAGGTCTGGGCAGGTATCTTCGGTTACGCTGTTACCGGTTCTTGTCGGGTTTTCGGCGTCGGTGATTAGCTCGCACCCCGTGTTATCTGCCGCGTCGCCTACTGTCCTACCTTTTATTTCTGATGTCTTGTACCCCCAAATGTCCTCTCTGGCGTTGAAGTCGCCTAATATAACCAGCGCATTTCCTTTTGCGATTTTGTTTGCTCCTCTAAATAGCTCTTCAAATTTGGCCTTCTTTTGCTTAGGAGGACTATATACATTGACTATGAATATGCTTCCTCCTGCCCTTTTCTTTTTCGGAATTATTTCGACTATTACATGTTCTACGTCCATGTCAGCTATCCTGTCGCGTTGTATGGCCGTGAGGCTTTTGCTAACTAGGATCGCTGTCCTTTTCCGTTCTTCGTCCGGATTTTCGTAGCACGTGTAGCCTTGTAATTTTGGTTCTACGTTTGTTTCTTGTAGCGCAATTATGTCCGGAGGTAATAATCGCTTGTTAATGTATTGTTGTAGTAGTCCTTGTTTTCTGTTGTAACTTCTGCAGTTCCCCTGCCTTATTTCTAGTTTTTCTTCTTTTTTCTCTCTTTTGGCTCGACTATCCATGATTATATTTCGGAGTTGTCTCTCGCGCTGTAGTTTTCTAGCATTGGGCGTCTCTGATTAAACTTGTCTTTGGCTCCCTCCGTAATTTTCTGTTTGCGCATGGTGCGGATTTCCGTACCCTGCATCATAATTTGCTGTTTCATTCCTTGTATTGCTTTTTTGCATTTCGGCCATGAATTGGGCAAAGTCCGATTGGTTTGTTATCTCAGGTTGGCTAGGTGGTGGGGTTGGTGGCGTGAGCGATCTAGGGGACCTACCTGATCTTAGCTCCTGCATCTCTTGCATTAGTCTATTAATTTTCGCGTCCTGCTCTTCGAGTTTTTTTTGAGGACCTTATTTTCCTCCGCTAGTTGTTTTTCCCTGTTGCTTATAATGTTTTGATTTTGATTGTCCGAGTGCGGAAAAAGGGATTTGGGAGGGCCTGCTTCCCAGCTCACCTTTCTGCCGTCGTTGGGCTTCTTCTTGGCCATCATCTGCTGCTGCTGGCCCTTGTCCTTGGTGGCCGGGGGCACCAATGGCGGGGATGATCTGGAGCCGCTGCGTGAGCGGCTCCGCGAGCGGCTCCGTGACCTGTCTTGTCCTCCCTCCGAGCTAAACCACCTTGGTCTCCGTTCCCGTGCCGTTCTATTCCGTTGCTGGTGTAGTTGCTGCTGTTGCCGGCCTCGCAGCTCTCTTGCTTTCTTGAGTCGGTCCTTGCAGTCCCTGGATCCCGTGGCGTGATCGCCTCCGCAGATCAGGCACTTGGCTTGACATTGGTGGTTCTCCGGCGGGTTCTGCATACCGCACGCCCTGCATGCCGTTGTGCTGGGCGCAGGGCAGACGTCGGACCGGTGGCTTTGCTGACAGCAAATGTAACACACCTGCCTCGTCGGCCTGTACGGGTAGCATCTGAATTCCCCTCCTGCGAAAAGCACGTACTTGGGTATGGTGGGGCCGCCGAAAGTGATAACCGCCGTTTGTGACTCTCCTAGCATTCTTGCCGTGAGTACTGTGACTCCTTGCGTGCGTACCTTGATGCTTGCTTAGAGCTCTTCCGACGAGGTCCCTGCATCGATGCCATGTATAACGCCTCGCCTGACGTCTTCCGGTAGAGCCACGTACTTGTTGATTTCGTAGGTATAGCCTCTAAATTGTAGATTAGTCATCCCCAGCATCGTCTTCGCTGCTTCCTCGTTTGAGGTACTTGCGATGATGATGTTGTATCCCGTTCTTAGTCTGACGGTGACGTCGTCTTCTTTTAACATGCCGCGTCATGCCTTTACGATAGCTCTTGCAACATCGGTCGCTTTTAGCTCTCTGATTGGTAGCCCGTTCCTCGGGCGTATTATAATCTTCGCGTTGTCCTTGGGGAGCGGCGGTAACCTTTGTCTCGGCTGCCGTTGACCTTTGCTCGCAGCTGCTGCTCCAGCTGTCTTCGCGTTCGCGCCACCCTCTGCCGAGGCGGACGACGCCATCTTGCTATTCGTCTCCCCGCTCGGGGCTTCTTTCTGATTGAAAGTGGCGGCGTTCCGGGATCCGCTCTTCTGTAGTTTCTTCTGGCGTTTAGAGTAGTAAATCTGCCAGTGGTCGTCGAAATTTTGCATACCTGAGGTACTGGGCTGGTCTTGCTGCATGGCGGTGGCTGCGAGCTCTCCGTCTCCGCTGGCCTCGGTGCCGGAGGAGCTGCTGTAGCAATCGTCCTCCATATCTTGAGATTCGAGCGGTTTTTGGGATGGGCCGCTCATAAAAAGCTTGGGGTTCGGTACACTGCTGTGTCAATCTACTAAATAAGAAATGGCAAACTTCGCTTCCGGAGCTATTCGGTTCAAAAAAGTCACTTTTCAGGGCAGCCTCAGGGCAAGATGCGTAAAGATCTCCACACTGAATCTTTTTCTCAGTATTTCTCAGCTACTTTTACTCACTTTAGGCAAGTTTTGTAGTTTTACACTTGATAGATATTTTTCAATATGGCCTCAAATTTGGCCGAAGATCAAAAACGTCAAGAAAGCGACAACTTTGACTTCGATTAAAAAAAAAAAACATCATCGTCGAATTTCATTAAAATTTGTCCGATAATCCTCAATAATCGTTAATTTTAATGTACCAGAAAGGTATTGCATTATATTGTTTGAAAGTAGAAAAATCAATACAAAACTGAGTTCATGTTTTTCTTATCTAGAGTTGCTTGTTACTGCCTCTTAGAAATAGTAACTCTCAGAAATTTGTTTTAGCACTCACTGAACTTGGTTACATTTTATTTACCACAATATCCGAACCATCCTCAATGTTTGTGGAGCTTCTACTCACTTGTTAGCGGCGTTCTTGATGCGTCAAAATGGGAATAAATTCGCTATTTCACCTGATGTGTCAAGAACTGGCTGCCGGCGGTCAAACGTTTTTTGTATTGCCTAATTTATCATCGTAAGTTACATTGGTATGTAGTGGATTCTTCAAAAATATTAGATCATTTATCGGTGCTTAGAAAAGTTGTTATATATAAAAATGAATATTAATGCGTTTCTGAAGCCGACGTTTCCGCACCTGCATCTGTTTACCTCTGTGTTCAATGGTTCGACAGGACACTGTCAGGAGACAAGACATCGTCTTCTGGGGGGGGGGGGGGGGGGGACAATTTATCTGCAAGGTTTTTAATCAGCAGGAGTTCTAATCGGGACACAATTTACAAATGGTATGCCGCTTTATGTGCAGATTGCAATTCAGAAAATCATAACAAGAAATAAACGGCAGCAGTTCAATCAGTCTTTATTTTCATTCTGTCAATGATACAGAAAGAAGGACTTTGACAAAAAGCTGTTTTTCAGAACAGCTTGACTAGGCCACAGCCCCATGGAAAACTTTCGGAGCGTTAACAGCACTACCATAAAATAAATCAAACTAACACACACTAACAAACTAACACACTAAGTAAAGGAAATGCTAAGGTAATACAGAAAGGCAGTTTTTAAAGTCGCCAAAAAATAAATACAGAACACTTTCTTAGAAAAATGAAATATCTGAAATGCTATCAAATAACGAATGTCTAGAATAAATACACTGAATGTACAGAAAAAACAAAATAGAAATCAATTTGTTACAAATAGTTACATACAACCAGATGAAACAATTCAATACGGTTATGGATTTGATGAAACGAGACAGTTTGTAGCATAACCACTGTTAAGTAGTAGAAATATCAGAGCTATACATCACTGTGTATAACTTGCGGATATCCTGATATGAACAATCAAATTAGTCAAAATTGTTAAGGTAATAGTGATTGAGGAGGGACGGAAGGGTGTAAGACAAGCGCTCTTTTCCGGAACTTAATCGTACTGTGTCTACTTCCCAATTTTTTCCATGACGCGTGGGATAATTTAAATGCCTAATTCTTAAATTGGCCAGAACAGGCAAATTTGTTATGTTCTTACAAGTTTCTAATTTGAATTTTCTGCTTAACGTATAATTGTATATTTGGTGTATTTTAAGTATTCCTGAAGTGCAGAATAAAACATTAGTAGATGCCGCAAAAGGTGCATTGAAAATATGTCTAATACATTTTTTCTGAACCGAGTATATTTGATTTAGATTTGTGACCATCGTTGTACCCCATACTATAGCTGGCAATAATTTAAACGAGAGCTAAAGAGCGAATGATAGAGTAGGAGCTTGATTCCTTTTGGAAGTAAGTATCGAAGCCGACCAATTACACCTGTCACCTGAGCTAATTTTTGCAGAACATGTCTTACGTGGTAATCCCAACTCATATTCGCGGAAAAAAATATACCCAGACATTTAAAATGGTCAACTATTTCAATAGTGTGAGTACTCAGTACTATGTCTTCATGAGGTGGAATAATTTTATTTTTTGGTTTGAATATAACAGCTTTTGCTTTATTTTCGTTAATACGCATAGCATTTGCCGCTGACCATCTCTCTAGCGTTTTCATTGTCTGAAAACAAGTTCTGATAAGCTCATGAATATCATGCCCTGAAAATAGTATGCTGGTATCATCAGCATATATTATGTATTTCGCCTCGCAATTAATATTTACAATGTCATTAAGATAGATATTAAATAATAGTAGGCCTAGAATACTGCCCTGTGGCACTCCACACAGCAAAGGTTTCACTCCGGAAATAGAGTCGCTTATCTGAACGACCTGCTGTCTGTTCGATAAATAAGAGTCAATAAGCGTTAGGGCTTGTCCACGAATACCATAACAATGCAATTTCTTTAACAATATTTTATGGTTTACTAAATCAAAGGCCTTTGAAAAATCAATAAAAATACCGAGAACGAGCGCCTTATTTTCAAATTGTTTAAGAATATACTCTTTTTGCTCCAGGAGTGCCAGTTCGACTGATTTATTTTTCCGAAAACCAAATTGATTAGGTATAAATAAATTATATTTATCAATGAAACTTGAAAATTGAGTGTGCAGAATTTTTTCGAAGGCCTTTGAGAACACAGGCAAGATAGACACAGGTCTATAATTGCCAAAGTTATTTCGGTCACCTTTTTTGTAAAGTACGGTCACTTTTGCTATTTGCATATTTAAAGGAAAAACACAGTTAGTTAAACAAATGTTAAAGATATCGGCTAAAATCGGCGCGATAACATCAGACACGTCTTTAACAGGACGTATTTGAATTCCGTCGATATCGCAACTGGCGCTATTTTTTATACTTTTTATTGTCGATAAGACTTCGTGGGCGGTGACAGGACACAAGTACAATGACTGAGCGTTGTGAGTACTTACGTATTCGCACGCATCAGCCGGGGTTCCAGTCGTTATCAGACCAGTGAAAAAAATTATTAAATTCGTCAGCCAAAGCTGATCCATCCATATCAATACCGTCTACTTCTAGTTTGGAAACAGGGGCGGTACAATGGCCGCGATGAAGGAGTGTATTTAATCTAGACCACAGTACGTCAGAACGATTGCCAGGAACTTCAAGATATGTGGATTTATACTGAGGTCTCGCGGACCGCAAGCGACTTGCGATCCGGATCCCGGATCGCAAGTTGACTTCGGTATGCGCATATTACATTGTCCAGCCCGAAGCACAAACCAGATCACAGACTCTTCCATTCCGAAGCAGCGGTGGATGCCACGTAGGATGCACTGCCTTCATTTGATTGAACGTACTTCCACATGTGGAGTGTCTGAACTCCAGGCACTTTCTTTGCCGTTTTCCATTCTTCCTTCTTCATTTCGCGAAAGTCTGCAAGCTCCCTCTGTGGGAGCTCCAGGATGGTGATATTCCTTAGTGTTCCTTGAATTGCGTCCACGAAGCCAATGGCTGTTTGTATGGCCTCACTTGCAGGCTTCCGCAAGTTATGGTGTGATGCTCGATGTTTCACAAGCCCACCAACGCCGTCGCAAGCATTTTTGCCGTGTCCAGTGGCCGAAAACATCCATTTCGTCTCTTGACATTCACTGCATTGTAGCTCATGAAACTGATATTTATTCTTGAAGTGAGCGGGAGCCCCGTCGCTCACATGTGTTATCTTGGTGTTATTGGCGCGTTGTCTTCCAGGTGTGCTTTGATTTTTGAGAGAACCAAACATGCATGAGCTGAATCATGAGACATATCGTCGGAAATAACGGCGTAGTTCCGAGTCGATTTTCTTGATGTGACAACGCAGGTAAACACGGTGACCTGCTTTTTCTGCCAATGGTACGCTTGTACTGCGTCTGGAAGCACAACTGTCCAGTTTTCGGCGAAATCAAAATGCAAAACAATTGCACCTCTCTCGCAGCTCTGTTTTTCTTCACGTATTGCTTTTGCTTACACAGATCTGATATTGTTGTGGGGAATCAATTTCATGGTCATTCTTAGAAATTCTCTCATAAATGATGAAGTGGTCAGAGTTTTTTTAACTAGCTCACCATATTCCCATGAAGCAATCAGGGGCGTAGCCAGGGGGGGGGCGGCTTATGGGGCTTCAGCCCCCCCCCCGAAATATTTTCGTGCTCTCATGCGCCGCCGACGAAAACACCTCCCGGCGCCGGAAGTCATGCTCGATTTCGTCTAGAATGTCCTTAATTCACGCTCGAAAAGACATTTTAGCGCAAACATTGAGAAATCGGGCTAGATTTCGCGGAAACGCCCATGCATCGGGACTCGCATATCGTAACGCAAGGAGCCCCACCGAGCACAAAATTTCAAGGGCGTTATGATGGCGAGCGGGCTCGTCTAGGCATCTCGCGGAGGCCGCAGTATCTATGAAGCGCTTGGATTTCAATTCTGAAACTTTCTGGGTATAAAGTTCTCATAACATTTTGATGCGAAAGGTGCATTGACATTTCCAAAGTCGTGCTTTAGATTTTCAATTCCGGAACTTTGTGGGTTTGATGCTGTTGTAAACATTTGACGCCAAAGGTGCATCGACTTTTCCAAAGTCGTACATCGGGCCATACAACGAGACAAGCGAAATGAACATACTATCAGACAAGTTGACAAAGCGTTGTGGCGGTTCATTTGTGCCATCAGGTCACAGAAAAGACTACGAAGATTTATTTTTCACCTGTGCCAAAGCATTCATGTCATGACACTAAAGCCATCATTGTAACTAATTTCTTATTTATTTTTCTACCTAGACTTTTATTCGCGAGGATGCATTGAGCCTCTTTATCTTTTTTTTTTTTTGTTCACGCAGCCCATGGGCTGCCGACCCAACCAGAGCGCATGCGTTTTTCTCGTGCTGCATCGACAACAGCGCGGCGCACTTGGATGCGCGTTCGTTTTTCTCTGGCCGACTGCATTTTCACCTGGCAGAGTTTTGGACGCTTTCTGGCTAGCAGACGAATAATAATAATATTTGGAGTTTTACGTGCCAAAACCACTTTCTGATTATGAGGCACGCCGTAGTGGAGGACTCCGGAAATTTTGACCACCTGGGGTTCTTTAATGTGCACCTAAATCTAAGCACACGGGTGTTTTCGCATTTTGCCCCCATCGAAATGTGGCCGCCGTGGCCGGGATTTGATCCCGCGACCTCGTGCTCAGCAGCCCAACACAAGAGCCACTGAGCAACCACGGCGGGTTGGCTAGCAGACGAGAAAAAGAAACAATGCATAGTCGCTCGCCGCCAGCACTGCGGGGACTCGACGGATTGCAACGTATTCGCTTGAGCGCAACCTCTCCGGAAAATTTTGTCTCGCCGGTGCAGGATACCGAGCAGTATGCGTATGGTTTTCTGTGGACCAAGCGTCACACGTTTTCTTCGATATTCCTTCAGTAGCCACACTATAGGTGCCCAAAGTAGGCATTCGATTGTAGCCAACATGCTTTCCTTTGCGTTATTCTATTTCACCGCCTCCCGCCCCACAAAAGAAAAAAAAGAAGACATTGTTGTGGCGCAGCGAATTGTCGCATGGTGAAAGTTCGATTTCGTTACTTCTGGTGCGGATAGTAATGGGCCACGGGACGCTTCAGTTGCCGGATACTATTATATTATTGCGATAGCAGCTATATGAAGACTCCAGGCGCATTCCTGCCGTTGCCCTCATGTTCCGTATAAATAAAGGCCAAGGGCGATAACATCGTGACCGCATGCTCTATGTGCGATTGAAAGCGTGGGGGGGAGGGGGAGGGGCTGAGCCGACGATGGTGGCTCAGTCTTGTGTGCGCAAGGGAGAAAAGCGGGGAGGAAGCGCGCTGCCTTCCGTCACACGCGATACATTTTGGGAGTGGAGGGAGGGGGGGGGGGTGCGGTGATCTGTGTATCTGTGGTTGCGCAACCTGTTTATTTGCCTTGTTTGATGCATTATATATAGTGGCTTTTTCTTAGGTGCGTAAATTTATTGGAAACTTATACGTATATTTAAACATCTTGTTGCGAGGATTTGTGTATATGCGCAGTGAACTTTGTTTCCAGTGACAATTTTTTGCCCTGTATCAAGCTGTATCTTCACATTTGTATATTCCATTGTATGTTCGCATTTCTAATGTACGAAGGCGAGTCAAATGAAAGTGAGAGAACCGGCGCCGCGCAATAATGGTTCGGTTCATTATTTTCGAGGCATGCGCGTAGCACATACGCATCTCATTTACAAGTGACATGCAGAGGTGAGGTTAAATGTTCTTTAATGCTCTCATACACTGGGTTGAACATGACTGCGTGACATAATGGACACTCCAAAAGTTGAACAGCTCTGTGTCGTGAGGCTTTTGAAAAAATGAAGATGTTTCCCAAAAAGAAATTATTCGTCGTATGGCTGCCGTATGCGTGGAAGATTGTGTTTCAATGGCCACTGTGAAGCGCTGTAGCAAACTGTTCAAAGAAGGACATGAAAGTCACAAAGACGATCCATGCCCGGGCCAAAGCCACCATGCAATCACCCTCAACACAATTGAAAAGGCCGTGGTCGCTCAGTGGCTATGGTGTTGGGCTGCTGAGCACGGGGTCACGGGATCGAATCCCGCTCACAGCGGCTGCATTTTGATGGAGGCGAAAACACCCGTGTACTTAGATTTAAGTGCACGTCAAAGAACCCCAGATGAGGGTGACGACTTTTTGTCTGCAACTGTGACCGGGAATGACTCACGGTGTCGCTACTACTAGCCTGAAACACTGCTGCAAAGCTTACAGTGGAAACATTTGAATTCACCACTCCCAAGGAAAACAAAGGCCGTTATTTCTGCCGGAAAAGTGTTGACTTCTTTTTAGATTCTTAGGGGCCATTATTGATCAAATTTTCTAGACCTGGAGAGACTCTAAATCGTTTCAGATATTGTGAAAGGTCGGATCGGCTGCGTGTCGCAATCAAGAACAAACGGCGTGGAAAATTGAGCATTGGGAACATCTTCCTTCCCGACGTTGCCCGTTCCTACGTCGCTGATGTGGTTAATACAAAACTGGCAAAGTTAAAGTGGGAAATGCTGCAACATCCCTCATGCAGCCCAGACCTGTTGCCTTGCGTCTTCCACATTTGGTAAAATTTGAAAAAACGGCTCAAGGGAACCAGATTCGTGTCGGAAGATGACGTGTAGTCATTTACAGATTTTTGAGGCAGTAACCCAAAGAGTCTGATGAGACGGGTATTACGCGACTCGTTAGTAGGACAAGTGTCTAAATACTCATGGTGACTACTTTTAAATAAAGTACCCCGTTTGTCATATATTCGCATTGGCTCTCTTTCATTTGACTCGCCCTCGTATATTTTGCAGAACTCTTGCTTTTTAATGTGCTCTCTGTTGCGACTATAATTTCGGGGCAATTACTCGCAATACACAACCGGTGACAGCTGCTCCTGCGCAATACATTCTAACAAAGGACAGCGTCATTGAGATTTTTCCCTGGTCATGCATATGTATGAAAATGTAAACAAGGTTATTGAATGACAGACAAATATATATATATATATATATATATATATATATATATATATATATATATATATATATATATATATATATATATATATATATATTTCCCTCGACTAATTCTAGTAGGAGGAGGTCGAGCTGCGAAGTGAGCCCCCCACGAACGAAATTTCTGGCTACGCCACTGGCCATAGTATCCTCTAGCAGTCCTTTCCTGCTTGTTTTAACAGCCCCTCTCAATAGGGGAAGTTCCGTATGACTGCAAGGTAGGTAAAGTTATAATTTTCTCTAAATCTGGCGAGAAAAGCGCTGTTAACAATTGCCGTCCAATATCACTAACAAGCGTTCTCGGTAAGTCACTAGAACACATAATCTTTTCAAACGTAGCAAATCGTTTGGGAACTAACAAGTTCTTCTTCAAACATCAGCATGGTTTTAGAAAAAGGCTATCATGTGAAACGC
This sequence comes from Dermacentor albipictus, assembly GCF_038994185.2. Classification (NCBI taxonomy): domain Eukaryota; kingdom Metazoa; phylum Arthropoda; class Arachnida; order Ixodida; family Ixodidae; genus Dermacentor; species Dermacentor albipictus. The sequence continues at coordinate 178,338,871 of NC_091822.1, forward strand.
AACTATTCGAATTGACTGCGGGTATTTTCCTAAACATGGATAAGGGCATACAAACAGATTCCATTTTCATAGATTCGCTAAGCCTTTGATCGCATTGCTCATGGCCGTCTCATAGCTAAACTCTCATGCATAAACATCGGTTTCCTAACAGTATCTTGGATAAGAAATTTCTTGTCATTCCGTAAGCAATTCACCGTCATCGATAACTTTATTTCCAGTATCAGCGATATAACATCTGGTGTACCACAAGGATGCGTACTCGGACCATTACTTTTTCTGATCTATATTCACGACCTGCCCTCCGAAACAACGTCATCCATTCGCTTGTTCGCAGACGATTGTGTGATCTTTCGTCAAATCTGCTCACCTTCCGATCCCGTCGCTCTCCAACGAGATCTTGACCGCAATAATAACTGGTGCTCTTTTTGGCAAATGACTCGAAACACTGATAAATGCAAACTGATAACATTCGCCCACAAAAAGACATTTTCCGCTTTCGATTCATCACTTGATAAGAACCCCGTGACACGCACCAACTCAACTCGGCATTCTCCTTACACCTAACCTGTCATGGTCTGCGCAATTCGAAAAAATAACTGCTAAAGCCTCACGTACGCTCGGTTGTCTTGAACGCAACCTGCGTGATGCTCCTGTCCTCACCAGACAAATCGCTTATCAGACTTTCGTTAGGCGACAACTGGAATTCGCAGCCCCTATCTGGTGACCTCACCAAGCTTACCTAATCGCGACTCTCGAATCTGTCCAAAACCGCGCCGCCCGCTTCATTGTCAGAGATTACCACCGTGACTCTAGCGTGACTAGCATTAAGTCATCTTTATCTCTCTCACCTTTTGAATCACGAAGAACCATAGGATTGCTTTATCTATTTCACAAAATAATCCATAGCACGCGCCCGTCCACTCTGCCGTTGACTTGTGCATCTCGTACATCTCGGCGTCTGCATAATCATCTCACTTTCCAGCGTATCTTTGGCCGAGCAAATGCTTTCAATTCTTCCGCGTTACCATGTGCCATTCAACATTGGAAGAACGTACCGAACGACATAGTTGACATTCTGGACCCAGTATCCTTCAAAGCAGGCTTGTGCATATTATTTGCATAATTCATCACAACTAAACCATACTGCGCACCTAAGTAAATACTTGCCGCGAAGTTGTATAGGTCTTTCTTTTGTTTTGTTTGAATGTTTGTTTTATATTGCTTTAACATTATTTTTGTTTCTTTCATTTACCGCATTATTCATATTCATTGCTAGATATTTGTTCCTTCATGTTTACTCGCTAACAATGTATAATTTCTTGTCACTCCTTTCTCTTTTGCTCATTCCCTGTATCCTCCCCTCACGCCATACTCCGTCGGGAGCCTGTGAGGTAAATGAATAAATAAAAAAAAATAATTGATTGGCATAGTCTTTTTAGGCAAAGGGTGCAAAAATCGGACAGTCTGATATGGAACACCTGGGAGCTCAAAGAGACTATCAATCCATTGGAGAAGAGCTGCAGGAAGCAAACACTGCGTAAAGATATGAGCAAAGTCCTCACGACTGCCACAAAAGCAGCACACTCCACGAGCCAGGACGGCTGCGAAGGGCCTGTAACTCAACGGCAGGCACCCTCGCGTCAGGCAGTACTTGAACGTGGCTCGCCTAGCGCATAGAAAACTGGCTGTAATGAGCTTCCAGTTTGGCCTGTGTATGGAGAGATCGTACGTTTGGCAATGCGGGGGGAGGGCTGTGGTGACGTTATCGACCAGTTCGTCGACTGGAGTCGAAACAACGTCGATGCCGGGGGGAACCTTGCGGAGGTTTACCAGAGAATTGGCAGCCGCCGCATGAATGGTGGACGGGGAACTTAAGAGAGGCACACAGTGGGAAAATGGGCTCTGCGAAAACAAGGGGAGTGGTGTGCTAAGAAAAAAAGGAAGCTAAATCTTCGAGTTAGAAGCATATCCGAGTTAAGAAAGCGACCTGGGTCCACCTGACGTGTATAGTGCAATGGCCACAATGAACACGCTTGGGCAACTTGAGAACCTGCCTAGCTACACAACCAGTTGTCCCTTTCTAGAGGAAGGGAAAGAGGACCCTCTGCAAGATCACCTTGGTTCTGGTTGGAACAGGAGATAACACACGCCATATGCACGTCAGGAAGGAAAACAGGTATGAGCGAAGAATTGTCGCTCGAGCAGTCAATGTGGATGACAACGCGCTGAATTCCGGAATCCTCGTTTCGAGCTTCTCCATTTCCTGTTGCCAGTTTTCAGGAAAGAGACCGTCTGGTTCGAACTGGAAAGGTAGAATGCCAAACCGCGTTTACACGGGGAGACCATGTACGGGCTGCGGAGTGGACGGATTAGAGTTCAAGTACATGGCTGCACTTTTCGACCTATTCAACCTTGCACCGCTGGCCCGCTGTTGCCCTAACTGTCCATGACCTCCAAGATGCTGCAAGCTGATGCCTCGTCCGCGATGACAATGGACAAGTCATCCCCACAGGTAAAGAGCGCAACCGGAGGGGAACCTGGTGGGAGTAGGAACTTGCCATTTCTAATGTCACAGGGCAACTTCTGCAAAAGCGGTTCAAAAGCGAGTACGTAGACGGCTGGTGAGAGAGGGTCCCCCTACCGTACACGCCGTCCCACAATGAACGCCTCCGAGACACGTTCCCGTATGAGAACAGCAGAAGTAGGTCGAGAGTACAAAGCTTGGACCATCTGCCGAAAGCCCCCACTATAAAACGAGCCTCTTCCAGAACACAGAAAAGGTACCTATGTCTAATGATATCTAAAGCCTTCTCCTGATCGAAGGAGCAAAAGATACCTCGAAGTTTACTGGTATTTGCCCATAGGAGAAGGTCCCTCACTGCTAGAAGGTTAAACTGAGTGGAGCGCCCCAGGACTTAGCATGCCTGGTCGGAACCAAAAGAGTGTTGAGTACTGCAGTGCGAGTCGCATACACAGGCACTTTGCTATGAGCTTGTAATCGCAGTTCAGAAGTGTGATTAGACTCCAAGCTCTCAGATCGGAGCTTCTCGACTCGTCCTTACAAAGGAGAGTGATTGGCCCCTCTCGTTGAGACGCTGACAAAGTCCCTTCACCGAGTAGCCTGTTGACCAGTGATGTGAACGGCTTCCCTAACAGTGTCCAAAACTTCACATAAAATTCGACTGTCAGACCATCCTGGACTGCGATTATGCTTCATAGACCTTAAAGCCGAAAATTGCTCCTCCTCATCTGTGGCTGAGTCACATACTTGCGGCGGCTGAGCTGGTGGAGCAAATGGAAAGACAGCTGGAGAGGCGACTGGTTCGGCATACAGGGTCACGGTACTACCTCGCCAGTGCAAGTCACGTGCCCATGCGTCAAAAGCGTCGGTCAGGAACTGGACGAATCATGACGACGAGCAGAGATTTCATCGACGGCTAGAAGTTCGCCGACGCGCCGCGGGCGTCAACCAATCGGTGGCTGCGAGGCCTGTGATGGCCGCCAATGCGAAGACGCTGGAACCAAGGATAGCCGGAGTTCTGACGCACGACGCGCGCGCGACAGTGTTCCTGACAAAAAGCGTTGTGACAGTATGGGCCGACAACGACACGACCGACGACCATGGGCTGTGGCAGTGCGACGTGAATCCGAACCGGCTTCGAACGACGCCGACAAATCCAACCTGCCCACTGGGTTCCGTCAGTCTCAACGCGATGGTCTGATAAAACATTCAACTGAATCACGATTGCCGCAACGTCTGTGCTTGGTGTATGTGATATATTTTGTCGTACTAGAAACGGACAGAAACATGCTTCCGAACTCAGCAATCTGGATAATTGGATCTCGCCCATACCGCCTATTTTGTTTAAGTTACGCGTAGAGCTAGCGTGTCCATCGAGTCCGTAACTGGCGAGTGAACGAGCCCAGCTGGACAACTCAGTCGAAGGAAATGAATTTTCAGTTACGTTTGGCGCAGCAGCGATTTAAAATATGGCACTCCTAATTTCGTGTGGTGTGGTGAATGAACCATGTGGAACGTCGGGTGGTGAACCGCGACTTGTTTCGTGTGGTCTCAGGTGACTCGAGTTTAACGGGGCGAGCTCTGCGTTGTTTGCAGTGGTAAAGATAACTTTCGAGAGCAAAATTCACTAGTAGCCGAACAATAGGAAGTGCGAACCTCATCAGCCATGGCGTCCGTTTCAGCTGGCAGTGGGCTATTCTATTCGGCATGTGGAATCCAGTTCACTAAAAGTTCACAGTACTCTTTCACTAACTTCTTTTGAAGTGCATGGCCTAGTTGGGGATAAATCGCTCGTGCAGCACTCAAGAAGGCTGACGCACTGAAGGAAAGATGACGCAGTGCAGTCATGTTTTGTTTATTCGTTTATCGTTTAGTGTTTCATGGATTCTCTCCATGTAGGAGGCAGAGGTAAAGGCAAAATGCCTGACAGAGCCTCTGCACTCCTACTGTTCAAGGCAGCATCACGTATCATTCAGATACATGTTTGTCAAACATATCTTTCACACACAGCACACAGCAACGAAAAATTCAATTATTCAGAACGCATGTCTCGAAAGCATTACCTTTGCTTCAACGTGATATATGTTTAAGAAAGCAGAACATATATAAGCAAGAAGTATTATACAACCATCAAATTGGCTTTCATCAGAAGTCAACAAAGAAAAGAAAACCATAGAGTAACTGGCACGAAAATAAATAGCATATACAGTAAATGGATCAGTCCATAGAAAACATTCCAGAAAAGAACGAAGGTTTAGACTGATGTACAATGTAGATGCCGAAACAATGGCAAATATAATTTACAAGCGCTGAGAAAGATCTGTAACATAACCTAAGTTACATGTGTTATCAGAGATGAGCACAAGTTACTCAAAATGTAAATGCATTGTCACTGCCCACTAATAGATTTTTACAGCCATTTTTGAAGTTGTAGAAGGATTGTGTGTATTGTACGTTAAAGTGATCACTGTTTAATATAATATTTGTTTGATAATTCACTGTTTGCCTTCACTAATTAGTTCTTGTGGCGGGCTTTAGATGTTGTGGTCTACGTATTGGGTATGAGGTGCAACTGTCGACAGGTACTGTACGCAGCCTATTTTTATAAATCCACTGGAGTAGTTTGAAATAATAAACTTGATCTGCTTTAGGCATGCTATATTTAAGGAAGACAGGTTCTGTTCGGAGTCCCCGTTTGTACCGACATAGTTTTCACACATTCTGAATATCGTCTTTTGTACAATGATTAGTTTGTTGTAGTTTGAAGCTGTTGGAGTTCCCCATACTAAATGCCATAACTGAGTTTTGAATGCAAAAGTGAGTAGTATAATGTTGGTTTCAACCAGGTGGCCAGTATATTTTGTATTTTATACATGCAGCCAGTAACTCGAGATAGCTCACTTTTTAAGTTGCTAACCTGAGTATTCCATGTAAGGTCTTCTGTAAACCATATACCCAAGAAATTTTGCTCTGTAACTTGTTCCAGTAACGTGTCCTCAAAGTTCAGATGAACACAGTAAGGGTCTCTTTTATTTGCTGGATTAAAAAGTATATATTTGGTTCTGCATCTGTTTAGACTCAGCCGGTTGCTTTTAAGCCACCTGAAGAAGTGTAAGAGGTAACTGTTAGCTGATGATTCTATGACCTCTTTTGTAGTGCCAGTGAAGAAGATATTAGTGTCGTCAGCATACATTATTATTTCAGGGGAGTTCGGTATAGACGTTATATCATTTACGTATACAAGAAATAAGAGGGGTCCTAAGATTGATCTTTGAGGGACGCCATATTCGACTTTCAATATTGTGATACCAGATTGTCGACGCATACATACTGATACCGATTTGAGAGATATGAAGTAATCAAATTCTCTGCTACACCTCGAACACCATGCGCAGCAAGCTTCTTAAGAAGGATATCGTGTTGCACAGTGTCGAACGCCTTTTTCAAATCCAAGAATATCCCCAGAGTGAGCAGTTTGTTCTCAATATTTTCAAATATTTTTTCCTTTATGTTTATTAAAACTAGTTCTGCAGACTTATGCTTTTGAAAGCCACACTGCGACTTCGTAATTATTTCGTGTTTATGAAAAAAAGACGTAAGCCTATCTTGGGCTAATACAGGACTAATAAGATGAGCGACATACTTAACATGTAAAGACTTTATTTCGTCTTCCCCACCTGCAGCTTCGTTTTCTAGGGCCACGATAATTGTTTCAATTTCAGTAGGGGTTGCTGCTGTAAGCATAATGCAATCAACCTGCCCTGTATTCATAAAACTATGCCCTTCTGAGTCTTGTCCACTACATACTCCTGCGCTAAAAAAGTGTCAATTCACTTCATCAACAAGCTCTTTCCACTATCATTACAATTACATTATCATTAGCGTTATCGATTACAATTTCATTCACGATATGAGTTTTTCGCCCTCGCCCAGTTAAATCGTTCACAGTATGCCTCTGTCTATGCTGACCGTTTGGATTTTATAATTTTTTTTTCGTAACAATCATCCCTTGCCTTTTTCAAATCGAAGTTTAATTTATTTCTGAACCTTTTAAACTCAGTCAATATGTCACAATTACGAGAGCTAAGGAAACTGTGGTACAACTTATTCTTTTTACGTATTATTTTGTATACGTCCGCATTTATCCATGGTTTTCTAACTTTTTCATTTCTTGTTTTCTGCTTTCGCAGAGGGAAGGCTGTATTGTAGCACTCTTTGGAGTTGTCCAAGAAGATCTTGTGCTCAGTTGCAGGGTTATGCCTATCATAGACAGCCTGCCAGCTTTCTTGGTTGATAAGGCAGCTGAACATGTTTAGCGCAGTTTCGTTTACCATGCGGAGCAAGAGGTTTCCTTCATCATTATGCTGTTAATTGTATGATGCGTTTTCTAGGCAAAACATGGGCGGGTGATCGCTAATGTCATTCAAGATTACACAAGCAGAAAGACCATCGTTATCTATGTTTGTGACGCAGATGTCAAGGGATGTGGCCATGTTAACGGTCACCCTAGTGGGCAGTGTTATCACTTTGGTGCACGCGTGCTAGTGAACAATGTCTTGAAATATGTTAGCATGTAAGTTACCGGATATTGTGTCAATATTTATATCTCCAAGGTTCATAAACGGCGCATACGCTGAGCTAAAAAAGCAAAGTGAATTTTCAAGGATTGACATGAACTTAGATACGCAGCCCCAACGTGGCCTGTACATGGCGCAGATAGTGGTGTTAAGCACATTCACTGATAAGCTCTAGACATTTTTATCCATTCTGCACACGCTGCCTAATACCTTATACGGTAAATTATCTTTTAAGTAAATGGCTATCCCACCACCTCTTTTGTTTTTTCTACTTATGCTTTCCCATTCGTAACCTTGAAGGTAAGGAGGTTTGTTTTCATCTTACAGCCAAGTTTTCGTAAGTCATCATCATCATCATCATCAGCCTAGTTACGCCCTCTGCAGGGCAAAGGCCTCTCCCATACTTCTCCAACTACGCCGGTCATGTACTAATTGTGGCCATGTTGTCCCTGCAAACGTCTTAATGTCATCCGCCCACCTAACTTTCTGCCACCCCCTGCTACGCTTCCCTTCCCTTGGAATCCAGTCCGTAACCCTTAGTGACCATCGGTTATCTTCCCTCCTCATTACTTGTCCGGCCCATGCCCATTTCTTTTTCTTGACTTCAACTAAGATGTCGTTAACCCGCGTTTGTTGCCTCACCCAATCTGCTCTTTTCTTATCCCTTAACGTTACACCCATCATTCTTCTTTCCATAGCTCGTTGCGTCGTCCTCAATTTCAGCAGACCCCTTTTCGTAAGCCTCCAGGTTTCTGCCCCATATGTGAGTACTGGTAACACACAGCTGTTATACACTTTCCTTTTGGGGGATAGTGGCAACCTGCTGTTCATGATTTGAGAATGCCTGCCAAACGCACCCCAGCCGATTCTTATTCTTCTGGTTATTTCAGTCTCATGATCCGGATCCGTGGTCACTACCTGCCCTAAGTAGCTGTATTCCCTTACGACTTCCAGTGCCTCACTGCCTATTGTAAATTGCTGTTCTCTTCTGAGACTGTTAAACATTACTTTAGTTTTCTGCAGATTAATTTTCAGACCCACCCTTCTGCTTTGCCTCTCCAGGTCAGTGAGCATGCATTGCAATTGGTCTCCTGAGTTACTAAGCAAGGCAATATCATCACCGAATCGCAAGTTGCTAAGGTATTCTCCATCAATTTTTATCCCTCATTCTTCCCACTCCAGGCCTCTGAATACCTCCTGTAAACATGCTGTGAATAGCATTGGAGAGATCCTATCTCCCTGTTTGACACCTTTCTTTATAGGGATTTTGTTGCTTTCTTTGTGGAGGGCTACGGTGGCTGTAGAGCCGCTATAGATATCTTCCAGTGTTTTTACATATGGCTCATCTACACCCTGATTCCGTAATGCCTCCATGACTGCTGAGGTTTCGACTGAATCAAACGCTTTCTCGTAATCAATGAAAGCTATATATAAGGGTTGGTTATATTCTGCACATTTCTCTATCGCTTGATATATAGTGTGAATATTCTCTATTGTTGAGTAGCCTTTACGGAATCCTGCCTGGTCCTTTGGTTGACAGAAGTCTAAGGTGTTCCTGATTCTATTTACGATGACCTTCGTAAATACTTTGTAGGCAACGGACAGTAAGCTGATCGGTCTATAATATTTCAAGTCTTTGGCGTCACCTTTCTTATCGATTAGGATTATGTTAGCGTTCTTCCAAGATTCCGGTACGCTCGAGGTTATGAGGAATTGCGTATACAGGGTGGCCAGTTTCTCTAGAACAATCTGGCCACCATCCTTCAACAAATCTGCTGTTACCTGATCCTCCTCAGCTGCCTTCCCCCTTTGCATAGCTCCTAAGGCTTTCTTTACTTCTTCTGGCGTTACCTGTGGGATTTCGAATTCCTCTAGGCTATTCTCTCTTCCACTATCGTCGTGAGTGCCACTGGTACTGTATAAATCTCTATAGAACTCCTCAGCCACTTGAACTATCTTATCCATATCAGTAACGATATTGCCGGCTTTATCTCCTAACGCACACATCTGATTCTTGCCTATTCCTAGTTTCCTCTTCACTGTTTTTAGGCTTCCTCCGTTCCTGAGAGCCTGTTCAATTCTATCCATATTATAGTTCCTGATGTCCGCTGTCTTACGCTTGTTGATTAACTTAGAAGGTTCTGCCAGTTCTATTCTTGCTGTAGGGTTAGAGGCTTTCATACATTGGCGTTTCTTGATCAGATCTTTCGTCTCCTGCGATAGCTTACTGGTTTCCTGTCTAACATCGTTACCACCGACTTCTATTGCGCACTCCTTAATGATGCCCATGAGATTGTCGTTCATTGCTTCAACACTAAGGTCCTCTTCCTGAGTTAAAGCCGAATGCCTGTTCTGTAGCTTGATCCGGAATTCCTCTAGTTTCCCTCTTACCGCTAACTCATTGATTGGCTTTTTGTGTACCAGTTTCTTCCGTTCCCTCCTCAGGTCTAGGCTAATTCAAGTAGTTACCATCCTATGGTCACTGCAGCGTACCTTGCCGAGAACGTCTACATCTTGTATGATGCCAGGGTTCACGCAGAGTATGAAGTCGATTTCATTTCTAGTCTCACCATTCGGGCTCTTCCACGTCCACTTTCGCCTAACCCGCTTGCGGAAAAAGGTATTCATTATCCGCATATTATTCTGTTCGGCAAACTTTACTAATAACTCTCCTCTCCTATTCCTAGAGCCTATGCCATATTCCCCCACTGACTTGTCTTCAGCCTGCTTCTTGCCTACCCTGGCATTGAAGTCGCCCATCAGTATAGTGTACTTTGTTTTGACTTTACCCATCGCCGATTCCACGTCTTCATAAAAGCTTTCGACTTCCTGGTCATCATGACTGCATGTAGGGGCATAGACTTGTACCACCTTCAATTTGTACCTCTTATTAAGTTTCACAACAAGACCTGCCACCCTCTCGTTAATGCTATAGAATTCCTGTATGATACCAGCTATTTCCTTATTAATCAGGAATCCGACTCCTAGTTCTCGTCTCTCCGCTAAGCCCCGGTAACACAGTACATGCCTGCTTTTTAGCACTGTATATGCTTCTTTCATCCTCCTAACCTCACTGAGCCCTATTATATCCCATTTACTACCCTCTAATTCCTCCAATAACACTGCTAGACTCGCCTCACTAGATAGCGTTCTAACGTTAAACGTTGCCACGTTCAGATTCCAATGGCGGCCTGTCCGGAGCCAGGTATTCCTAGCACCCTCTGCAGCGTTACAGATCTGACCGCCGCCGCAGTCAGTTGCTTCGCGGCTGTTGGGGACTGAGGGCCGGGGTTTGATTGTTGTATTCATATAGGAGGTTGTGCCCAAGTACTGCACCAGGGTGGCCAATCCTGCTCTGGTGAGAGAGTGCGTTACCGGTTCTGGTCACCGGGATCAGGCCGCACTCCAGGCCTGTTCCATTCCAGGCTATATAAAAGGGTTGGTTATATTCTGCACATTTCTCTATCACTTGATTGATAGTGTGAATATGGTCTATTGTTGAGTAGCCTTTACGGAATCCTGCCTGGTCCTTTGGTTGACAGAAGTCTGAGGTGTTCCTGACTATATTTGCGATTACCTTAGTAAATACTTTGTATGCAACGGACAGTAAGCTGATCGTCTATAATTATTCAAGTCTTTGGCGTCCCCTTTCTTATGGATTAGGATTATGTTAGCATTCTTCCAAGATTCCGGTACGCTCGAGGTTATGAGGCATTGCGTAAACAAGTTGGCCAGTTTCTCTAGAACAATCTGGCCACCATCCTTCAACAAATCTGCGGTTACCTGATCCTCCCCAGCTGCCTTCCCCTTTTGCATAGATCCTAAGGCTTTCTTTACTTCTTCTGGCGTTACCTTTGGGATTTCGGATTGCTCTAGGCTATTCTCTCTTCCACGATCGTCATGGGTGCCCCTGGTACTATATAAATCTCTGTAGTACTCCTCAGCCACTTGAACTATCTCATCCATATTAGTAACGATATTGCCGGCTTTGTCTCTCAACGCACACATCTGATTCTTGCCTATTCCTACTTTCTTCTTCACTGTATTTAGGCTTCCTCCGTTCCTGAGAGCCTGTTCAATTCTATCCATATTATAGTTCCTGATGTCCGCTGTCTTACGCTCGTTGATTAACTTAGAAAGTTCTGCCAGTTCTATTCTAGCTGTAGGGTTAGAGGCTTTCATACATTGGCGTTTCTTGATCAGATCTTTCGTCTCCTGCGATAGCTTACTGCTTTTCTGTCTAACGGCGTTACCACCGACTTATATTGCGCACTCCTTAATGATGCCCATGAGATTGTCGTTCATTGCATCAACACTAAGGTCCTCTTCCTGAGTAAAAGCCGAATACCTGTTCTGTAGCTTGATCCGGAATTCCTCTAGTTTCCATCTTAGCGCTAACTCATTGATTGGCTTCTTGTGTACCAGTTTCTTCTGTTCCCTCCTCAAGTCCAGGCTAATTCGAGTTCTTACCATCCTATGGTCACTGCAGCGTACCTTGCCGAGCACGTCTACAGCTTGTATGATGCCAGGGTTCGCGCAGAGTATCAAGTCGATTTCATTTCTAGTCTCACTATTCGGGCTCCTCCACGGCCACTTTCGACTAACCCGCTTGCGGAAAAGGTTATTCATTATCCGCATATTATTCTGTTCTGCAAACTCTATTAATAACTCTCCTCTGCTATTCCTAGAGCCTATGCCATATTCCCCCACTGACTTCTCTCCAGCCTTCTTCTTGCCTACCCTGGCATTGAAGTCGCCCATCAGTATAGTGTATCTTGTTTTGACTTTACCCATCGCCGATTCCACGTCTTCATAAAACCTTTCGACTTCCTGGTCATCATGACTGGAAGTAGGGGCGTATACCTGTACCACCTTCAATTTGTACCTCTTATTAAGTTTCACAACAAGACCAAGCTAAATGACTGCAGAAACATTTCAAAATCTTGAACCTAATTTTCAAAGGCTTCTCATATTCCAATGAATTGCTAAAAACTTTCCTTCACCTTTTTTTATTTTTAATCGAAGTTATCACATTCATATTAGTGGCATTTCTTCTGTATGTCTTCCATTACAGCTGTTTTGCAATGTACATCTTGTACGGTTTTGTATACAGTTATCTGCTCGATGTCAGCAGCGCTGCTAATTCTGTGGCTTGTGGTTCGCTCGGCCTTGCGGGCGAAAGCTTTCCCGCCAGTGACCTACACAAACTTCCATCCTGATAAATTTTTCTGAAAGATCGCAGCACCCAGAATTATCTTGTCTGAGCGGGTCAGGTGCTCTTTCACCTAGATGGTTGTGCCGTCTCCACCATAATCGAGATCTTTTGTAGTCATCCTCTGCTTTCTCGCTTTTTTCAGAATTTTCTCCTATTTTGTGCGTTGTAATAAACGGACAACAATGTTGTTGTTTTTTCCGGAGGAGTTTGATGCGGGCAGACGATGGCAGATGTCAATGTCCGAATCAGCAATCGGCTCATTCAGAGTACTCCTGATCCTCCTCACAACATCGACGACGTCACCTTCCCTTTTTTCAAGCTGTTAATCCTTTGATACTGTTCTAACTGATCTATCCTTCCACTCAATCTGCAGTTTTCAACTTCCAGCTCTTTGTTTTTCTTTGAAAAACTTTGGACTTCCTTTCTAAGTTCTTTCATTTCACTTATGATTTCATTGACATCATCACAGCTAGCATTGCAGTTTTTCACACTTTCTTTCAATGACCTGAGATCTGTCCTTATTTCTCGCCTCAGGTCCTCAAGCGCCTGGGCAATATCTTTGACGTCCATACTCATTTACGTTTAAGTATCGCAAGTGCCTTACAGAAGTACCCAACAAAAGCAATGGCAGTGTCAAATACAACGTTTGCTGTGTTCGGCAGCAGTGCACAATCAAGTTTTCGGGCTTTATACAATAGAAAAGAATATTGCTCACCTGCAGAAGATACAGAAATTAGCTGTTGCTCTGTGGTGCACCGCTGCCGAACTGAAGACTCAGCTGAGGCGTCGCTCCTAATATGGGCAGATTCGTCCACTGGGGGCGTCCTTGTGAATGCGCTGTTGCGCCACTAGAAGCTTGTAATGCTAGCAGTTATCCGCTGACGGCCGCTGATAGCACCGGACCAACGACGAAGCAATGTCTTGCACGGTAGATGGGCACGGGCCGAAAGCTGCAGAAAATACAGAAAGTACTTTTCTCTCTGTGGTGCACCGGTGCCGAACTGACACGCTGAGTCAGTGTGTCCTTATACTTGGGCACTGCAAAAAGAAATAATCTGTTTGCAATATGGGCACCATGTGCAAAGCATAGGATGACCTATTTCATGCAGGACCTACCCATGCAGTCTCGTATACCAGGATTTCTGCGACGCCTGCTTGAGAAGGAGCACATACTGATTCATTGAAGCTGTGAATGGATTTTGACATCTTTTTGTAATGGAGAAAGATGGTGCGAGTGCATTGTGGGGAAGCCTTAAAAGGTGTCATCAGTGCTTTGTGCAGTCGGTGAGCTCAAAGTGCCCAAATCCCTTCAACTTCCACTAAAATATTTCTCGCTGCGATACTATAAGCTATAGTCAGGGGAATGATCACCTCAAAACCAGGTTCCCTCTGCATCTTTACAGAATGTGTTCGAGTAACAAGTTAATACTTCCACTGCAACATTACGTCGGTGTAGTGTACAGCATACATGCTTGAAATAAATACATTCCGTAACGGCGAACAACTGGGCCTACCATAGCAAGCTTTGTAGTAGAACCGCAAAAAGTGCTCCCATTAGTGTCATCTACAACAAAAATGATGCGCATCCAACCTACTTCCTCGGAGGCACCCCTATAAAGACTGCTTGGGCCCTTAGCATTCTGTGGGCAGCATTCGGCCCTTCTCTCGACGTCTCTGCGTATGTCACCAGCACTGTATCATAGACTCATTGTATTCTTGGTTATATGTTCCGTGTCTCCCTTCCCTGTGCGCCTGAGGTTTTCCGAGCACTCTACACTTCTATCGTCCTGCCACGGCTTGAGTACTGCTTATTAGTACAGTCCCTATACCAAACTCACATCACTTACATCCTTGACCTTGTTCAGAGCCGCGCAACACGCGCCCTCTGTATATTCCCTCCTTTTAGGTCGTCGCAAGCTCACGCCAGCCTACGAGGATTGCCTCAAACCCCTCAAGCGGCACACCCTACAATACCAGTGGAACATCGCACTATAGTGTGTCTATTCTGCACGGTGCTTGACGGCTCTCTGGACAGCACTTATCTTTCTTCTTGAGTCCCTCTGAACAAGCGCTCAGGACACACCTGTAGGGGCGGACAACGCAACTCCATTCATATATCTGCCATACAGAGCTTTCTCTCCAACCACCCAGCCATTCGTGCTGCCCTTTCTTGCGACCGAACTCTATTGCAACTCCTGCGTGTTGTGCATCCGTCGACTGTCTGTGCGTGTACCGTGCTCTACAAGTGTGTGTGTGTGCGTGTGTGTGTGTGTGTGTGTGTGTGTGTGTGTGTGTGTGTGTGTGTGTGTGTGTGTGTGTGTGTGTGTGTGTGTGTGTGTGTGTGTGTGTGTGTGTGTGTGTGTGTGTGTGTGTGTGTGTGTTTCCACGTGGAGGGGGGTGTTTTGCACCCTGCAAGTTCTTGCTCCAGTTGGCTGACTTTCACATGTTCTAGCACACCGACATCAGCCTTTTTTTTTTAGTCTTGCGGGCAATCTGGAGTGTCATGTTACCACTAAGAATATTATTATTATATTATTATTACAATCATCACTACGACTGCACTGAATGTGTTTAGGCCAGCGTGACACGTGATTCAAAATACATATTGAGCTACGTGCGCTCTCACTCTTCTAAAGAGTGTGCCAGTGATGTATATGCCTCGTTGATGAAAATGATGATATTGTCTCGAACACTGCTGATGACTTTGCAGAACATTTATGTTCTGTATATGGTGTAAAAGATGCTTCAAGTAACTCTCTGTGTGGCACGGTGCGGACGCTGTCAGTCAATGAAGACCTTGTTCTCAAGTGTATGAAGCGCCTCAAACCTTCCCTTTTTTGTGGTGCTGATGGTTTTCCTTCCGCAGTGCTTAAGACATACAGAAGGCTTTGCTTCATGGGAATATGGTGAGCTAGTTAAAAAACACTCTGACCGCTTCATCATTTATGAGAGAATTTCTAAGAATGACCATGAAATGGATTTCCCACAACTATATCAGATCTGTGCAAGCAAAAGCAATACGTGAAGAAAAACAGAGCTGCGAGAGAGGTGCAATTGTCTTGCATTTTGATTTCGCCGAAAACTGGACAGTTGTGCTTCCAGACGCAGTACAAGCGTACCATTGGCAGAAAAAGCAGGTCAACGTGTTTACCTGCGTTGTCACATCAAGAAAATCGACTCGGAACTACGCCGTTATTTCCGACGATATGTCTCATGATTCAGCTCATGCATGTTTGGCTCTGTCAAAAATCAAAGCACACCTGGAAGACAATGCGCCAATCTACACCAAGATAACACATGTGAGCGACGGGGCTCCCGCTGACTTCAAGAATAAATATCAGTTTCATGAGCTACAACGCAGTGAATGTCAAGAGGCGAAATGGATGTTTTTGGCCACTGGACACGGCAAAAATGCTTGCGACGGCGTTGGTGGGCTTGTGAAACATCGAGCATCACACCACAACTTCCGGAAGCCTGCAAGTGAGGCCATACAAACAGCCAGTGGCTTCGTGGACGCAATTCAAGGAACCCTAAGGAATATCACCATCCTGGAGCTCCCACAGAGGGAGCTTGCAGACTTTCGCGAAATGAAGAAGGAAGAATGGAAAACGGCAAAGAAAGTGCCTGGAGTTCAGACACTCCACATGTGGAAGTACGTTCAATCAAATGAAGGCAGTGCATCCTACGTGGCATCCACCGCTGCTTCGGAATGGAAGAGACTGTGATCTGGTTTGTGCTTCGGGCTGGACAATGTAATATGCGCATACCGAAGTCAACTGCTGCCGTTTATTTCTTGTTACGATTTTCTGAATTGCAATCTGCACATAAAGCGGCATACCATTTGTAAATTGTGTCCCGATTAGAACTCCTGCTGATTAAAAACCTTGCAGATAAATTGCCCCCCCCCCCCCCCAGAAGACGATGTCTTGTCTCCTGACAGTGTCCTGTCGAACCATTGAACACAGAGGTAAACAGATGCAGGTGCGGAAACGTCGGCTTCAGAAACGCATTAATATTCATTTTTATATATAACAACTTTTCTAAGCACCGATAAATGATCTAATATTTTTAAAGAATCCACTACATACCAATGTAACTTACGATGATAAATTAGGCAATACAAAAAACGTTTGACCGCCGGCAGCCAGTTCTTGACACATCAGGTGAAATAGCGAATTTATTCCCATTTTGACGCATCAAGAACGCCGCTAACAAGTGAGTAGAAGCTCTACAAACATTGAGGATGGTTCGGATATTGTGGTAAATAAAATGTAACCAAGTTCAGTGAGTGCTAAAACAAATTTCTGAGAGTTACTATTTCTAAGAGGCAGTAACAAGCAACTCTAGTTAAAAAAAACATGAACTCAGTTTTGTATTGATTTTTCTACTTTCAAACAATATAATGCAATACCTTTCTGGTACATTAAAATTAACGATTATTGAGGATTATTCAGGCAAATTTTAATGAAATTCGACGATGAAATTTTTTTTTAAATCGAAGTCAAAGTTGTCGCTTTCTTGACGTTTTTGATCTTCGGCCAAATTGGAGGCCATATTGAAAAATATCTATCAAGTGTAAAACTACAAAACTTGCCTAAAGTGAGTAAAACTGGCTGAGAAATACTGAGAAAAAGATTCAGTGTGGAGATCTTTACGCATCTTGCCCTGAGGCTGCCCTGAAAAGTGACTTTTTTGAACCGAATAGCTCCGGAAGCGAAGTTTGCCACTTGGCAGCAGCGGCAGCAAGCCGTGAACAAAGTCTAAAAAAAACTGCTCTTTTTGCAGTGCCGTTCGCTTCGAGGCCCCACCGACGGAGCAAAGGAAGTGTTGCGTCGACTACTTGCTGCGAAATTTCACGTGGATCTGCCCTTGCGAGGACCTGCCCGTGGCTGCGAATTTCACCTTCATCTGGACTTGCGACGAGGGATTACCTGCCAATCTTGTCTGCACATGCGCAACCAGGCAGCTCGACCAAAGAAAAGCGGAGCACATGCAGCGGCAGCAAGCCGTGAACAACGTCTAAAAAAACTGCTCTTTTTGCAGGTTAGTGGCACTTTGTTTCCATACTATTTGTTTTAATAGTACTTTCGCTGCTGCTGCTGCTGCCATTTGTTTTGCCATTGTTTTGCGTTTGTATTGTTGAACTGCATCGTGCCATTACCTTTGTACATTTGGAACAATGTCTGATTCCTGTAAAACATGTAGCCTGCTCATCCCCGATGATGAGCCACTTGTCAAATGTTCCAAGTGCGAGCACGCCTATCACTTTGGAAAATGTGCTGGTTTAACTGAAAAATCTTTCAAATCAAAGAACGAGGCTGCAAAGAAAACGTGGCAATGCCCATCATGCAGAAGTGCTGGAAGTAGCAACATGTGCAGTAAGGAGAGTAATGGCTCTGAAACAGATATTATACTTGCCGTCCTGTCAATTAACCAAAAACTAGAACAGCTGATGCCCCTGACAGGAAAAATTGAGAGCATGGAAGAGTCTCTTAACTTCATATCAACGAAGTTCGATGAAATTGAGCGAAAGTTCTGCCATCAAGAGGCCGATATAAAGGACATGAAAAAGAAAATATCAGAGCTTGATAAGAAAGATGACCTAAATCAGGTCACCCAAGCGCAGCTTGAAAAAGAAATACATGACCTTGAATTTAGAAGCAGGCAGCTGAACTTGGAACTGCACGGGATTTAAGAAGTAGCCAACGAGGATCTTACAGTTATATTAAATAACGTGGCCGATAAACTTCGGGTGCCTCACTTGATGGAATCAGACATTGCAACTGTTCATCGAATTCCCGTTAAACGTGATAAGGTGCCAGGCATCATTGTTCGTTTTACGAAGCAAGCAATAAGAGATAAATGTATCAAGAATAGAAAGAACCTTAAGGAAAGCGAGCCAGCCATTTTCGTGCAAGAAAACCTAACACGCCGCAATAGAGAATTGCTCAAGGCAACGAAAGAACGCGCCAAAGATAAAGGATACAAGTTTACTTGGTATGTCAATGGAAAAGTTTTCGTTCGTAAAAGTGAGTGTGTGAGCGCCATCCACGTGAAGGGAAAGAGCGACTTGAATCGATTGTAGCATTGTTTGATATTGTCTTTTGTGTTCCTCTTGAAAAAATAATCAAAATGCCGCAGATGTGTTATTATTTGCCGAATGACCTGAACCACACTACTTCATGTATCGCGCCGACATTGCTTAAAGCTATTCACCTAAATGCACGCTCTGTAAACAACAAGACAATAAGCTTGGAAGAGTTTTTTGGCGAATTTTCATTTATTTTTTCTTTGATAATGCTCAGTGAAACATGGAGCACCAATGATTCAGATATTTTTACGATGACTAACTATAAAACTTATCACTTGAACCGCTCCAGCCACCGCGGGGGAGGCGTTGCTTTACTGGTGTCTAATGGCATTGAGTGCGACAAGTTGGACTCGTACTGCCTAATTACTGATGATTTCGAAATCGTATCAGTCTGTACTGACAGATTCGTTTTTTCGGTTTGCTATCGTCCTCCCAAGGGAAATATGGTTAGGTTTTTGGAATTTTATGATGATTTTCTTTCATTTATAACAGATGGGAAATACACACTAATAGCTGGAGGGGATCTTAATATTGACTTGTTGAATGATAGTGTTACTACTAGAGGCTTTAACACGGTTTTGTCTTCGAACGGTTATGTTAACCTTGTTACAGTACCAACAAGGGTCACACCAGAAAGTGCGTCTCTTCTCGATCTGCTGATTACGAACTCCTCCCAACCAATAGCTGAAACAGGCGTAATATCATGCGCAATCAGCGACCACCTTCCAGTATTCATGGGCATAAATAAGACTGGAGCGGTAAAGTATCGACAGGAAAAAGCAAAGTACCAGTGTATAACTAATGATGCCCTGAATTCCTTTCGCAACTCACTGGCACAAGTTCATTGGGATAACATTGGCATTGCTAGTGACGCAAACGAGGCTTACAATGAGTTTCTCGAAGTCTTCAAAAAGCTCTATCATTCCTGCTTCCCATTAAAAGATCATGGATCAAAACGTAAAACTCGCAAACATTGGGTAACTTCTGAGTTACGCCAAGAAATTAAAATGAAAAACAAGCTCTACAATATCTTTTTAAGTTCTCGTTCAACAGATGACCTTCGGATGTTTAAGAAATACAGGAATAGGTTAACAAAAAAACTACGCCAGGCACGCGCGGAATACTACGCTAAATTACTTGAAGTTACAAATGGTCGACACGATTTGCTGTGGTCAAGATTAAATTTTCTACTGAGACGTGAACAACGACAAGCTGCCCCAAGAACGCTAAAACTAGATAATAAAGATATATCTGGAGAAGAGCTAGCACATGCCTTTAACAACTTTTTTACAACCCTAGCTCATAGCAACCCGCCACGTGATTCCAATAAATACATTAATTCTCACAATAATGAAACGATATTTCTGAACCCGGTTACAACAGAAGAAGTTATATCAGTAATACAAAACCTTAATAGCAGCCGTAGCTACGACATTGACGGAATTCAAGTAAGGCCTGTGAAGCATGTTGTAGGAGTCATTGCACCTGTTATTGCAGATATATTTAACTTATGCTTAGCTACCAGCACATTTCCTGATAAAATGCAAATAGCCAAAGTAACGGTTCTGTATGAGAAAGGAGACCGCAATGATTTAGGAAATTATAGACCAGTATCTATACTCCCAATCTTTTCAAAAGCTTTTGAGAAAGTTCTGTATACTAGGTTGTCGAATTTTATAAGTAAGCATGACCTTCTGTCACCGAATCAATTTGGGTTTTGTAAAAATAAATCTGCCGAATTAGCGCTACTTGAACAAAAGGAATACATACTAACACAGTTTGAAAAGAAAGCCTTCGTTATTGGTGTCTTCGTGGACTTCTCGAAGGCATTCGACTTGGTGAACCACACCATACTCAAACAGGCTCAAACGCTTCTTAAATCACATTTATCCCATAGAAAATAGGCTGTCTGCATAGACAATATGAAATCTGAACTAAAATCTGTTACTTCTGGCGTCCCACAGGGCAGTATATTGGGACCGTTACTACTTAATATGTACCTTAATGATATCTCTAACATTAACTCCTCTGCTAAATTTGTCATCTACGCTGACGACACTAGCATCTTTCTTGCTGGAAATGATTTAGATCTTCTTGTTCGAGAATGCAATGACACTATGAACGAATTACAAAAATGGTCTGAATCCAAGTGCATGCGTATAAATGAAAAGAAGACACAAGCTGTCATATTCCGCCCTAAAAATAAGCCAGTTCCCTCGCCCCTCGAGATTAAGCTGAATTCACGACGTATAGATGTGGTTGAGCAATTTAAATGTCTCGGAGTAGTTTTCTCCTCCTGTATGTCTTGGGAAAATCACGTGGACCATATCACAACAAAACTGGCTCAAATAACTGGGATCGTAGGCCGGCTCAGATACGTTCTTCCAAGGCAAGTAAAATTACTCCTCTACATATCACTTTTTTACTCCTATTTAAACTATTGCCATTTAGTATGGGGAACAGCCACAATTAGCTGTCTTCAGCGCATCTACATTTTGCAGAAGAAGTTCCTTCGTCATGTTCACAATGTCCCCTGGGGCTCACCGAGCGCGGATCTCTTTCTGCAAAGTAGTGTGCTGAAAATCCACAACTTGTACAAATACCGCTTAAAGGGATAGTGAATAAAAAATTTGTTGCCGAGATTTCTGTCTCCAGTGATAGCTGTCGCACCGAGAGCGACCAAAACAACACTCTTTCTGAGAAGAAATGAGCGAAAAGTAATTATTTTACTGAATATTTCTCAAATCACAGAACCTACCGGCCTCCTCCGAAAGCTCTGGCAAAACCGGATATCACGTCACGCTTACCCACCTCGAGGCCCATTGCGAGCGATCGTCCACACTGAGCGCGTGAAGGGGCGAGTTGACGTTTGCAGCAACGCACTTTTTTTGTTCGACCGTCCTATTCGTACCGCTTCCTCGTGTGAGCTGTTCGAAAACCTCGTCTTTCATCTCGTGGATTTGTGGTTTGATGTATGGAGCAGCCGTGTCAACGCCGCAAAATGCCGAGGGTCTGCTGTGCGCATGTGAAAACGGCAGGCAGCGGTAGTCTTTTTCTCGCGTACTTGTTCACGCTGTAGTTTTGCGCACAGGGGCCGTTTGACCGAAATTTGTCGTTTGCACGACGTTCGGAGCCCGATGTTTCCGCCAGAATTCTGCCAGAATGAATCGAAATCCGCATCGTCTAAAGCGACGGCTGACAAAAACAAAAAAAAAACGCCGATATGAAACTGGCGGCGCCATCTCGTGTGCACCAAACGAAGGAGTGCTCGGCTACGATGAAACAACGGGACGCTGAAACCGCTGCGCATGTACATACTCGTTCACTCTGTGAATAACAAGACGCTCCCTGCTTACAGAGGCGCATTTCAGTCACTGCACATGCCTGGCTTCAATCTTCACCCGTTGCTTATTCGCATCTATCCTCAAAACAGCTACTTGCGCGCATCAAGCACCTGCCGCGCGAGAGTCGGCAGCCGACGCTCACGCCGCCGGCGACACCTGCTCCGATGGCGTAGGTACAGGGAGGTCTACACGCGTCAATATGTCTTCAACGATTTCTACGTTTTTTTTTTGTACAGTGTGTACTCACGGCACCTGTATTGTGCATTGGTGGCTTTCATGTTTTACGCGCTAGCAGCTACCCATCCAAGCGGGTGGAGCAAGCCGCTTTGCGCAGAACGCAGAGTAAATTCCTTACGTCGCCTCACATTGCGTAGCCTGAGGCATAAGCGTCCTCACTTTGTTGAAGCCAAACATGGCAAAGCGTTTGCGTGAGCGAATCACGCTGGGCGCACCGCCACGGATGCAACACTGTCAATGAGGCGTGCGCCTCTGGTCTCGCAAACTCATTCGTGACAGGTGCGAGCTTGCGATCCGAGCCGCAGGAAACGCGTTTATATCTGGTTTCCACCTATGATGCCGCCGCTGATCTCTCGAGGCGAACGCGTGTACATGGAATGCACAGCGTAAACAGCACTTTGCTGGTCCAGACTCTCTCGGCACCGCGGAGGGGGACTGCTGCAGCGGGTCGTCGCCAATTTTGCTTCACGACGCGGACGGATCGTAGGCATACGCCTTTATCGTTCGTGGTCGTTCAGTAGGCCGCTCATCCAAGTCGGGGTCATAAGTTCCGCTCATGCTATCGCTCTCACTAGAACTTTGCATTTTGCACTGCGCAGCGCGAGGAAAACGAAACTGCGCAGCCGGCCAGCTCGCTCCACGGCTGCTGAGGGTAGGTGTGACGTCAGATCCGCCGGCTTGTTGTCGGGAGCGCTTTGCGAGGGACGCGGTGGCCGCTCATAGAGAGTCAAAAATAAAGCCATCCGCTCAAAAGTAACCTGATTAATCACTATATACTATAGCAATCGTGTCTTAGGAATACAATTGTGGGGCTTTCTCTATATTCTTCGATTTTTATTCTGTATCCCTTTAAGTGTTCGGTTTAAACTGGAAACACGAGAAACGTAAACCACATACGTTACCTTGCTGATTTACGTACCCGAGAAGCGACCTACAAGACAAGACATAAGGAAAATTGAGTAGTGCCAACCCCTCGAATAAATTCCGGTAGAGAACGCCTCCTATTCACTCTTCCTTCCCTCTTAAATGCTTATGTACATAATAATTTTAATCTTTTCATTGCATCAAACGGTGCTTTGCGTACTATGTATGTTACCATGTAGGTGCTGTTCTTCTTTGTGGTGAATATTGTCTAAATATTGTATAATTTTGCTATGTTTTCTTTTGTATGTGCTCATTATGTATAAGTGTTATTAGACTGCAATTACCTTTCTTTTAAAAGCCTTGCTGTGAAGCCACTGCCAAGCGAAAGGGGGCTGCGGCTTTGTCAAGCTGTTTCTGACAGCTTTTTCTGCGCCTCCGCTGTCTGTATTTGTACAAGGCAGAAATAAAGAATTTGAATTTGAATTTGAATTTTTATTTTGTAGCTTGACACAGCAGTCTAACGAACCCCAAGCTTTTCATGAGCGGCCCATTCCAAAAACCGCTCGAATCTCAAGATATGGAGGACGATCGCTACAGCAGCTCCTCCGGGACCGAGGCCAGCGGAGACGGAGAGCTCGCAGCCACCGCCATGCAGCAAGACCAGCCCAGTACCTCAGGTATGCAAAATTTCGACGACCACTGGCAGATTTACTACTCTAAACGCCAGAAGAAACTACAGAAGAGCGGATCCCGGAACGTCGCCACTTTCAATCAGAAAGAAGCCCCGAGCGGGGAGACGAATAGCAAGATGGCGTCGTCCGCCTCGGCAGAGGGTGGCGCGAACGCGAAGACAGCTGGAGCAGCAGCTGCGAGCAAAGGTCAACGGCAGCCGAGACAAAGGTTACCGCCGCTCCCCAAGGACAACGCGAAGATTATAATACGCCCGAGGAACGGGCTACCAATCAGAGAGCTAAAAGCGACCGATGTTGCAAGAGCTATCGTAAAGGCATGACGCGGCATGTTAAAAGAAGACGACGTCACCGTCTGACTAAGAACGGGATACAACATCATCATCGCAAGTACCTCAAACGAGGAAGCAGCGAAGACGATGCTGGGGATGACTAATCTACAATTTAGAGGCTATACCTACGAAATCAACAAGTACGTGGCTCCACCGGAAGACGTCAGGCGAGGTGTTATACATGGCATCGATGCAGGGACCTCGTCGGAAGAGCTCTAAGGAAGAATCAAGGTACGCACGCAAGGAGTCACAGTACTCACGGCAAGAATGCTAGGAGAGTAACAAACGGCGGTTATCACTTTCGACGGCCCCAACATACCCAAGTACGTGCTTTTCGCAGGAGGGGAATTCAGATGCTACCCGTACAGACCGACGAGGCAGGTGTGTTACATTTGCTGTCAGCAAAGCCACCGGTCCGACGTCTGCCCTGCGCCCAGCACAACGGCATGCAGGGTGTGCGGTATGCCGAACCCGCCAGAGAACCACCAATGCCAAGCCAAGTGCCTGATCTGCGGAGGCAATCACGCCACGGGATCCAGGGACTGCAAGGACCGACTCAAGAAAGCAAGAGAGCTGCGAGGCCGGCAACAGCAGCAACTACACCAGCAACGGAATAGAACGGCACGGGAACGGAGACCAAGGTGGTTTAGCTCGGAGGGAGGACAAGACAGGTCATGGAGCCGCTCAGCGGAACCAGTCGTGGGACCACTCGCAGAGCCGCTGGCGGAGCCGCTCACGGAGCCGCTCACGCAGCGGCTCCAGATCATCCCCGCCATTGGTGCCCCCGGCCACCAAGGACAAGGGCCAGCAGCAGCAGAAGATGGCCAAGAAGAAGCCCAACGGCGGCAGAAAGGTGAGCTGGGAAGCAGGCCCTTCCAAATCCCTTTATCCGCACTCGGACAATCAAAATCAAAACATTATAAGCAACAGGGAAAAACAACTATCGGAGGAAAATTAGGTCCTCAAAAGAAAACTCGAAGAGCAGGACGCGAAAATTATTAGACTAATGCAAGAGATGCAGGAGCTAAGATCAGGTAGCTCCCCTAGATCGCTCACGCCACCAACCCCCCCACCTAGCCAACCTGAGATAACAAACCACCCGGACTTTGCCCAATTCATGGCCGAAATGCAAAAAGCAATACAAGAAATGAAACAGCAAATATGATGCAGGGTACGGACATCCGCACCATGCGCAAACACAAAATTACGGAGGGAGCCAAAGACAAGTTTAATCAGAGACGCCCAATGCTAGAAAACTACAGCGCGAGAGACAACTCCGAAATATAATCATGGATGCTCGAGCCAAAAGAGAGAAAAAAGAAGAAAAACAAGAAATATGGCACTGGAACTGTGGAGGTTACAAAAGAAAACAAGGACTACTACAACAATACATTAACAAGCGATTATTACCTCCGGACATAATTGCGCTACAAGAAACAAACGTAGAACCAAAATTACAAGGCTACACGTGCTACGAAAATCCGGACGAAGAACGGAAAAGGACAGCGATCCTAGTTAGCAAAAGCCTCACGGCCATACAACGCGACAGGATAGCTGACATGGACGTAGAACATGTAATAGTCGAAATAATTCAGAAAAAGAAAAGGGCAGGAGGAAGCATATTCATAGTCAATGTATATAGTCCTCCTAAGCAAAAGAAGGCCAAATTTGAAGAGCAATTTAGAGGAGCAAACAAAATCGCAAAAGGAAATGCGCTGGTTATATTAGGCGACTTCAACGCCAGAGAGGAAAGTTGGCGGTACAAGACATCAGAAATAAAAGGTAGGACAGTAGCCGACGCGGCAGATAACACGGGGTGCGAGCTAATCACCGACGCCGAAAACCCGACAAGAACCGGGAGCAGGGTAAGCGAAGATACCTGCCCAGACCTCACCTTCGTCCTGCGAACAAAACAAGCAGAGTGGGAAAACCTAATGGAAAACCTAGGAAGCGACCACTATATAATAAGAACACAAATCACGACATC
The DNA here is from genome assembly GCF_038994185.2 of Dermacentor albipictus. NCBI lineage: Eukaryota > Metazoa > Arthropoda > Arachnida > Ixodida > Ixodidae > Dermacentor > Dermacentor albipictus. The sequence continues at coordinate 178,364,728 of NC_091822.1, forward strand.
ACATAATATCAGACGGCAAATAGGCAAAGCCCGAATCACGGATTGGAGAGCCTTCAGAGTGTCGGACAGCGACACGACAAGAGGCGAAATCCAGTCTATATCCAAATGGGGAGAAAAACTCAAAGAACAAGTAAGGAAGTTCACGAAAGAAGTAGAACGCACGCAGCAAACACCGGATGTGGACTCTAGGCTACTCAGACTGTGGGAAGCAAGAAAGGGACTCACGAAGAGGTGGAAGAGGCAGAAATTTAACAGAAAGCTCAAAATAAAAATAGCAGATATCACAAGGAAAGCGGAGGAGTATGCGGAGCAGCTTGAGAGACAAAACTGGCAGCAGTTCAGCAATTCACTGAACGGGACCCTGAACACAGCAAAGACGTGGAGCATACTCAAAGCCCTACTAGACCCGACCAAAACCACGTCAGAGAATAACAAAGCCATCCATCGACTGGTTCACCAGTATGAAGGGACGAATGAAGAACTGCTAGAAAAAGTACGCAAGAAATGCTTTGGCGACAGCAACCCGGCCGCTTACACAGGAAGATATAAAGGGGGAGAAAATGAAGCATTGGACAGGCCCATAAGTAAGAAAGAAGTTTCTGCGGCAATAAGAAGAGCAACAAGAAACACGGCAGCGGGTGCGGACAAAATTAACAACGCACTTATCCGCAACCTCAGTGACGAGTTAGTCGAAAAGTTAACCGACTACCTCAACCAACACTGGGGAGCGGAAACAGTTCCAGAAGAATGGAAACACGCTGAAATCATCATGATTCCAAAGCCAGGAAAGAAACTCCAAGTAGAGAACCTCAGACCAATCTCTCTCACATCATGCTTGGGCAAGATATACGAGAGAGTGGTTACGAAGAGACTTCAAGACTACATGGACGATAACGAATTATACCCGCACAGCATGTTCGGCTTCAGAGCCAAGCTGTCGACGCAAGACGTGCTGCTGCAGATAAAAGAAGAAATACTCAGTGAAATCCCAGGCTACGGAGAAAATATCATCATGGCACTCGACATCAAAGGCGCCTTTGACAATGTCAGTCACGAAGCCGTACTAACGGGCCTAGACAACGTGAACTGCGGCAGAAAGACACACGGCTATGTCAAAGCATTCCTGTCGGGCAGAACTGCGACCATCGGGCTAGGAGAGCTAAGATCAGACAAGTTCAGCACTCCAAACAAAGGCACACAACAAGGGTCAGTTATCTCGCCCATCCTTTTCAACGTGGCAATGATAGGACTGGCCAAACAATTAGAGGAAATTGGGGGTATACGTCATGCGATGTACGCCGACGATATCATCATCTGGGCGCAAAGAGCTCCGTTAGGATACCAAGAACTCAAGTTGCAAGAGGCCGCAGCATGCGTAGACGCATATGTCAGGGCAAGAGGACTCGCATGCTCAACGGAGAAATCTGAGCTCCTGAGTGTACGCCGGAGACGCAAGGCCACCGACGAGGCCGAGCCCCTGAAAATCTACCTGAAGGGACACCAGATCACGGAAGTGACGCAATGCAGAATACTGGGGATGTGGGTGCAAACAAACCAGCGTTGCACATACGCCCTAGCACTAACCAAGACTGCAGTCAACCAAGTGGCCAGAATGATAAACCGGGTGTCGAAAGGAAGATATGGCATGAAGGAGGCAGATACACTCAAGCTGATAAAAAGCCTCGTAGTCAGCAGAGTGGTGTACAGCCTACCGTACTACAACTGTGTCAAAAGCGAAATCCAGCAAATTGATACCATCCTAAAGAGAGCACTCAAGACGGCGCTTCAAATACCCCAAACAGCGTCGACCGAGAAGCTGCTAGCCCTAGGGCTGCACAACAGCTTTGAGGAACTACAAGAAGCCCAAAGGATCGCACAATTCCAAAGACTACAGCAAACTGAAACCGGTAGAAGACTTCTAGGCAGGTACGGCGGCGAATCAACCCTACGAGAAGTACAAGATAACATGACGATCCCGGACGAGTACCGCAGTACCATCAGTTTAGCACCAATACCCAGAAATATGGACCCGAACCTGCACAAGGCACGCAGGGAGGCGAGGGCAGAGTACGTGCAAAGGACACTGGCCATCCGGAACGAAACGGTGTATGTTGACGCCGCAACATACGCCGGCAAAGGAGAAGGCAATAAGCATAAAGTGGCGACGGTGACTGGCCCGGACGTCAGGGAAATCACCAGTGCGTCAATACGGAACTGCACGGTAGTTAAAGCCGAGGAAGCGGCCGTAGCTCTAGCGGTAGTGGAGGGATATCGACTAGGCATATGCCTAACGATTCTAAAAGACTTGCAAACAGCATGCCGGAATCACATGAATGGCAGGATCAGCCGCAAAACGCTGAGCATTCTCCACTCTAAAGCCGACCCACAGACAAGCAAAGCAAACACGCGATAGTTTGGATACCGGGACACACGAGTGTCGAGGGAAATCTGGAGGCAGATAGGATAGCTCGAGGGTACCTAACAAACCGGGCGTCCAAGAACACTGCTGCCATAGAGGACCCAGAACCGGTAGGCCAAACATACGCTGACACGCTAAACTACTTCAGGGGCGCCCGAATGAGATACCCGGCACCAGACAAACAACTCAACAGAGAAGAAGCCGTAATCTGGCGGCAACTACAAACGGGCACATACCCGAACTTATACATTCTAAACAAAACTTACCCTACCCAATATGAGAACACATGCCCCTGGTGCGGGGACAAGCCCACGCTATATCATATCACGTGGGCCTGCCAAAAAGCAAAAGAAATAACCATAATAGAAAACCCGAGTGCGGAACAGTGGGAGAGGATGATTTCCAGCGACATCCTGAAAGTACAGCAAGGGCTAGTAAGGCGTGCTCGCACGGCAGCTACCCTCAGTGGGGCCCTGGACTAGGGGCGCCAACCCTGCAAATCAAGATGGAAGAAGCCATCTGAAGAAGCGCTAACTCCATATGTAAATAGAGCAAATAAACGTTTTTCACCACCACCACCACCGTCGCGCAGCGCATGATTTTGCGCGCTGTGCTCAGGGACACGTCACTAGAAGCATAATTCAGTGCCGCATGAATACTGAGACAGAACAAGTGGATCGCAGAGCGTGATCACGCGCAGGAACATGGTAGAAAATAGCATAGTTTCGGTACCTGCGCACGTGACCACATGGGCGTGGGAAAAATTAGACGAAGCGGAAATACATCTGTCTTGCTCCTGCGCGAAGTAAAACAAAAAAACACGCAGACATTCCGTTTCTGTGTTTTTTTTTTATTTCTCCAAACTTCCAGTTGTCAATTCAAGCAACAGATCACACAGATAACAGATGTTGTCTTGAATAATTCTCGAAGCCACGTGTCCCTACGAGGACGTCACATTGCGGACACGATTACGTAGGCGTAGAGGCACGATTACGTCACCGTCCGGCTTGGAGCGCGGCGGCCGCGAGTGAAAAGGGAAACGGCGTTCGCCTTGAAATTTCAGATCTTTCCACGGCGCGTGGCGATGTAATACTTTACAGACACGATTGTTACCACGCAATGTATGCTCTGAGCTTGTCAGCTCAAAACGGCCAGACCTTGTGAGGGGCCCCTTAAATAATTATTTGCGCTTTAAGAACACGAATGATAGGGAAGCCAAACATGAAGGATAGTGCACTGGAAACTATGCCGCTTCTTGACATCTGATTATGAAAATTTTCTAATGGAAAGTTTTGTTGAACTCCTTTTTTTGTTTTTAAATCGGGACACACAGCATTACTTTGAACCAGCTCCGCGTTTTGCCTTCACTGCATAGCACCTTTACACCCTAGAATTTTAAAGAAGAAAAAAGGGGCTTCGATGTTTTTATTTTATTCTCCTTTAAGTTGTTTGTGTGTGGCTGGCGACAGAGTTCAAGGTGGAGCTAATCGAATACACCGGCCGCAAAAGACGACAGCCTGGTAAACGTCGTAACAGCGCTTGCAACTTCTGTCACTGGCGCAGTTTAATTTCCGTATAAGTACTAGAACGAGTACTGAAACCTGTTAGGAACCCCCTTTAAACTCGTTGCTCACTAGATTTCCGTTTCGATAGTTTCATGTGGTTTTGAAAATCTGAAATAACTTACGGAGTACCGTTATATAGTGGCTGCAATTTTCACTGTAGGAGTAGACACCTAGGGCCAAACAATGAAACCCTCCTTTCCTCAATAAGGAAGCCTTCATTGCGGTGAGGCTACCTTATGTCACTCTGAAAGCTTCCTTACTGAGGCGCCCTCGGTGAAGGCTTCCTTGGTAATTCCTCAGCGTAAGGAGCGAAACAATGAAACCCTCTTTTCCTCACTAAGGAAGCCTTCATTGCGGTGAGGCTACCTTATGTCACTGTGAAAGCTTCCTTACTGAGGGGCCCTCGGTGAAGGCGTCCTTGGTGCTTCCTCAGCATAAGGTAGCTACAAAGCTACCTTCATGCGTCCTTACGCCGCTCCTGGCCCTGAACGAGCGCTTCACCTCACTGCTTAACCACGTGACATTCGCTTGCGCATGCGCACTGTCGCCCACCTGCGGAGAAGCGCGAGCACGGTACGTCTTGCCAGGCATGTTCGTTTCAGTCACGCGTGCGGCATGAAAGCATTGCCAGGCGTTGCTAGGCGTTGCAAGACGCCGGCGTGTCAGCGTTGCTGGAGCACATCAAGTTTTGCACCGTAATGCGCAACTTTTTTTTAACTTTAGTAAACAAACTAGAAGAAAGCGTCCACGCTTCTCTATATTAGCTATTCAATTTAAAGATTGTGCGACGATACAACATTTTTTCATAGAATAATGGTGTTCGCGGAAAGATTTGAAGAAATAATCTCGAACCCAGGCACGCGGCAACCGCTCCTTAGGTGAGGACGGGTGAAGGGAGCTTTCAGTGTACGCTTGCTTCCTCCATGGGTCCTTCGCTGTAGGAGGCCTCACGTAAGGTTAGGAAGAGCTCGAAGGAAAGGAACGTTTTATTGTTTGGGCCACGCTACCTTCATGCGTCCTTACGCCGCTCCTGACCCTGAACGAGCGCTTCGCCTCACTGCTTAACCACGTGACGTTTGCTTGCGCATGCGCACTGTCGCCCACCTGCGGAGAAGCGTGAGCACGGTACGTCTTGCCAGGCATGTTCGTTTCAGTGACGCGTGCGGCATGAAAGCATATTGCTAGGCGTTGCTAGGCGTTGCAAGACGCCGGCGTGCCACCGTTGCTGGAGCACATCAAGTTTTGCACTGTAATGCGCTAGAAAAAAGAAACTAGAAAAAAGCGTCCGCGCTTCTTTATATCAGCTCATGAACATAAAGATTGTGCGACTAAACAACCTTTTTTATTGAATAGTGGTGTTCTGGTGTTCGCCTAAAGCTTGTAAGAGATAATCTCGAACCCAGGCATGGCGGCAACCGCTCTTTACGTGAGGACGGGTGAAGGGAGCTTTCAGAGTATGCTTGCTTCCTCCATCGGTCCTTCGCTGTAAGGAGGCCTCACGTAAGGTTAGGAAGCGCTCGAAGGAAAGGAACGTTTCATTGTTTGGGCCCTAAAGGTCTAGGGCAGCGGTCAATTCGCAGTAAACCTACTGTATTATTGCCTTACATTCAGGTATCCGTCGCTGTGTCTAACATATTTCACGATGAAACCAACAGCTACATATGCAGACGAACAACGAATGTCTTCAAGGAAGTTTTTCCTTGCTAGGCTAGCAGACGACAAAGCAGACGTCACTGGCTCGCCGGAAAGGCTGCGAAATGGAGGAAACTGTTTCTCTTGTGTACGTCCCTATTTTACGCTACGAGCGGGGGTATACAAGTGCTCGTGCGCAACTTTATTATTAGTAATAATACAAACTCAAGACAAAACGCTGTCTTCCTTTGGCATAACAAGTTGGTACGGCCTCAAAACGCTTAACACATTAGATTTCTCTTTCTATTGTTCTACGTAGTTGTTTGTCTTCCTCGCTTGTTAACACAAATGCTCCAGTGTTACCCTTAGGTCACGTGGAAAAACAAACCACGTCAATATTAATTTAGAGTAAAAAACGAACAGCGAATCAAAGCGGTGTGTCAGGATCCGTAACGACGATTTCTGATCTCGGAGGAGTGCGAAAAGCTGCAGTTTCGGTTGCTACAAATTTTTCTTTTTACCGAAAATTTAGCTCGTCTATTTTTTTTTTCAACCAATAGCAAGTTTCCGCGCTTTTTTGAATCGCGCAAGCGATTTGAACAACATTCCACGGAAGCAATTTTTTAGGTTGCCTAAATTTTATGTCGTGTTTTCAGGGTTGCCCATATTTTGCGACAAAAATAAAACCCGCTATTTGGTGTCGATAGGTGTCAGATATTTAATTTTTTAAAGAAACATAAGATGTAATTATATAAAGATAGTATGCCGGTGTTGTGTGGCTGAATGAACTTACGTCAGAAGTGGTGTTCAGCTAACGTGACGGACTTTCACAAAATGCGATTTGCGACCAGGGTTTTACAGACATCAAATTAAAAATGCTTTTCTGTCAAATATAGGTGTATTCATCGTCTACAAAAAATTGTTCCCCTATTTTTTTATAGTTATTATGTAAGAATAGTTTACAATGTTTCAGTGTTTGCTAACTGCTGCAACTGCGTGCTGTACATTGTTGCCTGATTTTTATGTACCATTCAAATCGGCACGAGCATTTACCTTTTCTATTTTAGCTGATCAGTAAACGTTTTTAAATATTGTCTCGTAGGGCTTCCGAGGAAAACATTCTGCACCGCACTGTCGTGGCCAGACTCCGGAAGTGCCAAATTTAGCGTAAGAGCGGTCTCGAAACGTTTCGATCTTTAACATTTTTTCTTTCGTTGTATGATATATATCCGAGCGTCATATGTGCAGGTGGCGCGGGTGAGCAACTGAGAACTTAAGATTGTAGAAAAACAAAATAAATTGTAAATTTATATGCCTTTGTCGATACTTTCAAGCCCGTGACATTCCCATAGGACCAATGGAGCCATTTCTTTGCAGGCGACGCTAGCGCGCCCTGGATCCTAATGGTAGTTGCACTGATACCAGAAAACTATTTACTTACTTATAGTAGATAATGTTTTGAATATTATTCCCTACCAGTTTAAATTTAAAAATATAGGCGACGTCTGAATAATTTTAGTGGCTTAGAGAGTTGCATGCGTATCGAAAGCGCTATGACGCTTGTGAGGAATACCGCACAGCAGACGACCGACACCGGCGTCGTCTGCTTCTGCTATTGCTTTTGCGCTACCGCTTGCTTCGGCCAGGTATATCCCACTATATATACATTCTTTACCTTTTATATATATTCACTTATATATATTCTTATTCACCTTTGAAGTTTGGCACTGCTGCACAGTCCGAGAGAAATCACGACGCTAATCACACAAACTTCCTCCCAATAAACAACTTTATTATAACGCACATCAACGATGTTTACATGAAATAAAAAGCACATGAATAGCGTTTCAAACATATACTGGTGTGTAACACGCATAGTTGTTTATATGCAAAAAGATACTACGTACAGTCTCGCCACACATTTCTGGTGAACAAAGGCTGTCCGCTGTTGAATGAAGAAACACATCCGACCACATAATGCCGTCGCACGCTTGTATGTTACTAAAGTTCCTCCACTTTTGTAGCTGAAGATGTCACGTCACTTCGTTCACAATATTCATAAACTGCAACTTGAATTGAGCCAGTGCTTCCTGTTTGAGTGAAAACACGTAGCTTTCACAAGGGTGAATCCTGTCACGACTGTTCGACTTCTGGTCCAGAATGCCTGCTCTCTCGCAGTTAACCATTTGAGAAGTCACGTTATCAAAATTTTCAGCATTTAGGCTGAATTTGCTTCGAAAGATTTATAATTTCAGATAGAAATATTGTTTTGTACGTGCTGGTTTGATGAGTTGCAAAAAAAGTTTACATAACAAAGGCCTAGCTGGCATTTCGATTACCGCTGCCGGCGGTGCGCTGTCGTCGTTTCGATGGTGGCGCCACCCCAAGGCTTGGACGCGAAACATGCCACATGCCATAGGTTGATACTGTCGTCAGACGGCCCGACTGCGGTGGACAACATTCGGAGCCCTGTCCCTATGCCGCCGTTTGATGGTCCGACGGCTGGTTGCTCTTTTCTTCGACTGGTACAGCCGGTAAACTTACTTCGTCAGCATGACACAAGATGCACTTTTACCGGCAGTGGCAGCAGGGTTCAGTGAGCTTCTTCGGGAAATCGCGTACGCCGACGCTGCGAGCGCTAGCACACGACGCGAGTGACCGCACCACGCTGTGTCCCATTCCAGCCTTCGGCGAATGCCAAAGATTGACGCCGTTATTCTCTGCTGGCCGCTCTAATGAACTGCAGCAGCTTAGCACGAAGGTTGTCGCACTGCATTTGCGACTGCTTTATTATGGCATTCATACGACTCGAAGTGGGATTTGTGCGCTCTGTTTATTTATTGTGGCTGGATGCGTGCTGTAAAGGCAAGAAAGCGTTTGCACTATGGAAGCGATCGCGTCTCTGCCTGCTTCGTAGACAGCCGTTTCTTCATTACGCGTCGCACCAGAGGATATGGAAGCGTCAGTGCTGGCTCAAACAAGCTTAAATCAAGAGTGCGCATCAGAATTTGTATAGCCCCGAGAGGAGTTTCACGAAGCTTTTTTCAGCAACCACTCTTGCTGACATTAAACGCCATCAATTAATACTGCATCTCACCGTGTTGTATTCGTTTGGTGCCGCCATGTATACCTGCGGTCCTTCTGCTGGCGTGACGCGTTCTTCTGTACATGCGCACCTGCACCGCTGGAGAGACGGATTGCGGAGCGTCTGAATTATGGAGGCTGCGAAAAAAAAGACAGGAGGAACAAATTACAACAAATAAAATATAAGCACGTGGCCTGAGCTCTGAAAATCACGCGTTCTGCCCGTCTTATTGAAAACAAGGAACGAACAAAGAACGTCAACACGCTCTAAACGTGGACTGCGATGCTTGTGCGAAGCGGGCGAAACGACGATGGCAGGTGTTGCTTTTGTCGCACCGAGTAAACTGCACAGCGAAAAGCTGAGGGCGCTTTGGATGTATTACTTTTGCATTCAATCTTGTATTGTGGCCTTCAACGCAGTCCTTGTCGGACACACGCGCCGACGCGGTGAAATAATATAGGACGCTACTAACGATTTATTGGGTTTTTCACTAGATACGCTGACGTCCAAAGGCCCGAGCTGCTTCGATTGGCCGCTGGTAAAGCAGCCAGCGTCAAGCAGGGATCGAAGTGACAGTTGACTGGCTCACCATGCCCCTTGCCATTGAGAGGTTAGTTGTCCCGCAAACCTTGTCAATCTGGTGGCTGAGCCTACTATTGGCGCTAAATTCCGCCAGGTGAAGGTAGCAAGTAGCGCAAGATCGGGCACACCATAGCGAGTCAAATGTGAACAAGCACAAGAGTGCAGTCTGGCCCCGTAAATTCAGCAATATATCCCATTTATTACGAATATTTGTAGCGTAACCAGTAGACGAACAAGGTCGACTATTCGAAAAATGTTGAATGTTTGTGTTGTTCTTTGTTTTTTTTTCTTTCTAATCAAATACGAATAATAAAAGGATGATATCTGACTGGCATTCAAACAGCTGTTTCAAAATTCGCACACCCCTAGAATTGAGCTTCACGTTGCGTACTGGCCGGCTTCAAATTTGCAGTGACTATCCCGCCCTAAATGTGTTATGTTCATCATCATCATCATCATCGTCGTTGTCGTTGTCATCATCATCATCAGCAGCAGCAGCATGGTTACGACCACTGTAGGGCAAAATCCTCTCCCATACTGCTCCAACAACCCCGGTCACGTCATAATTGTGGCCATGTCGTCCCTGCAAACTTCTTAATCTCATCCGCCCACCTAACCTTCTGCCGCCCCCTGCTACGCTTCCCTTCCCTTGGAGCCCAGTCCGTTACCCTTAATGACCATCAGTTATCTTCCCTCCTCCTTTCATGTCCTGCCCATGCCCATTTCTTTCTCTTCATTTCAACTAAGATGTCATTAACTCGCCTTTGCTCCCTGACCCAATCTGCTCTTTTCTTATCCCTTAACGTTACACCTATCATTCTTTCCATAGCTCGTTGCGTCGTCCTCAATTTGAGTAGAACCCTTTTCGTAAGCCTCCAGGTTTCTGCCCCGTAGGTGAGTACTGGTAAGACACAGCTATTATACACTTTTCTCTTGAGGGATAATGGCAACCTGCTGTTCATGATCTGAGAATGCCTCCCAAACACACCCCAGCCCATTCTTATTCTTCCGATTATTTCCGTCTCATGATCCGGATCCGCCATCACTACCTGCCCTAAGTAGACGTATTCCCTTACTACTTCCAGTGTCTCGCTACCAATTGTAAATTGCTGTTCTCTTCCGAGACTGTTAACCATTACTTTAGTTTTCTGCAGAATAATTTTCAGACCTACACTTCTGCTTTGCCTCTCCAGGTCAGCGAGCATGCATTGCAGTTGATCCCCTGAGTTACTAAGCAAGGCAATATCATCAGTGAATCGCAAGTTACTGAGGTATTCTTCATTAACTTTTGTCCCCATTTCTTCCCAATCCAGGCCTCTGAAGACCTCCTGTAAACACGCTGTGAATAGCATTGGAGAGATCGTATCTCCCTGCCTGACGCCTTTCTTTATTGGGATCTTGTTGCTTTATGGAGGACTACGGTGGCTGTGGAGCCGCTATAGATATCTCAGTATTTTTACATACGGCTCGTCTACACCCTGATTCCGTAATGCCTCGATGACTGCTGAGGTTTCGACAGAATCAAATGCTTTCTCGTAATCAATGAAAGCTATATATAAGGGTTGGTTATATTCCGCACATTTCTCTATCACCTGATTGATAGTGTGAATATGATCTATTGTTGAGTAGCCTTTACGGAATCCTGCCTGGTCCTTCGCTTGACAGAAGTCTAAGCTGTTCCTGATTCTATTTGCGATTACCTTAGTAAATGGTTTGTAGGCAACGGACAGTAAGCTGATCGGTGTATAATTTTTCAGGTTTTTGGCGTCCCCTTTCCTGTGGATTAGGATTATGTTAGTGTTTTTCCAAGATTCCGGTACGCTCGACGTTATGAGGCATTGCATGGAATGTACTGAAGCAAATAAACAAGGACAAGATCGAACCAAGCTTTGTGGGTGCAGCTACATACCGAGACGGCAAGGCTTTTGCGGCTTCCGTCGTGGACACGCTGGGCAAAGTCATCAACTGTGCTCCCATCCGGTCGACGAACCCTGAGGTGGCCGACCAAGTGGCCATTGCACTTGCCACGCAAGAATGTCGGAGAGAAAGGGTGTATAGTGATTCGAAAGTGGCCGTCAGTGCATTCCAGAAAGGCCGGGTAGCCCGGCAGGCAATTCGAATTCTGAAAGGCGCCAAACACGGCGACACCTCCATATACTCGATCCTTTGGTTCCCTGCACACGTCGGGGCGATGATGGGGTTCCTCTGAACCTTAACGAGTCTGCCCTCGAGGCTGCGCGTGGTTTTACCGACCGCGCTGCCCTCGGATCTGGCGACTCTCTCCCCGGACACAGAGCCGCTCCTATAACGCACAATTAACTTACTAAATTGTTTTACTTAGAAGGATCTTCCCGCCACCTCAATCTAGGCTAAGCAGACTGCAGGCGGTCACACTCAGACTCCTGCAAACGAACTCCTACCCAAATCAGGCGTTAGTTAAGAGCATATATCCCGAGAATTATCCGAATTGTTCTTACGCGGCCTCTGGTGAGGTTGCTACTTTGCCTCATATGCTCTGGGACCAAATCCTGGCCGTCCAGCGCGCCCGCGATCGGGCCGGCAGACTAGATCTGTCAGCCCAGTCGTGGGATTAGCCGGGTGCTCGTTTTATAGCGTTTTGCTGGACCAAATAAAAGTTTATTCACTCTCACCGTACTTGGATTCCTTGAAAATGATGCATTGGACTTAACTTTCTAAGCGAGCACTACAATACTAAATGCATTTGGCACGCGCCCTTCGGTTTCTTTTTCATTACTTTTATTGGTCATCGTTAATCTGATGTTACCATACTACATGACGGTGTACCCGTATCAAATAAGGTGCACAAGTGTTTTGTTGCTGAACACAAACCATAAAACTTTTCATTTCACCTTTTTAGAAATTGGAGATGTTGGACTCGATATTAAACGGTCATTTTTCTCACGCACGCTGAACATCCATGTTATCTTCATTCAAGAAATAAATAAAATCGCAAGACATAAGTAAGATGGAATAAGAATATCTTTACTCTACAAAAGAAGTACAGAAAAAAAAAGGTTGCCAAGTTGAAATTGCGGCACGCAATCTTTCAAACAAATAAATCTATGCGGTGCTATATATATACACATACATACATATATACACACACACACACACTATATATACATATATATATATATATATATATATATATATATATATATATATATATATATATATATATATATATATATATATATATATATATATATCGCTAAGTGCACGAAGGCGCACTTAGCGGTGCGCCCGCCGATTCATGGCGTGCGGCTGCTCAGTGTGCGGCCCCTTCGCCCGCGTAGCTCTGCGCGGTGCCTCGGCGTCGCGTTCCAGGTGTGGAAGGACCTGGCCAACCACGAACTGCTCGGCCGACGGCAAAGAAAGGATGACGTCCATCCAGGCGGCAAAACGGCCGCGAGAAGTGGATGGCTGACCGACCTGCTTCCTCTTGGGCAGCTTCCGGAACAGCTTCGTCAGCAAGTAATGGAGCCACAGAACGTTGGTGTGGGGCCGGAAGGCTTCCCAATCATCACTGCAAGAAAAACAATAGAGCGTGTAATGTGCGTGTCGTGTATTCATTTACCAAACTTGAAAATGGTATGTCCGCAAAGAACAAGTTGCTTTTAATCGCAGCAAAAAAAAAATGGTGGCAGGGACACGAATAAACGTTAGCGCGTTTGCCCTCTGCTTTTCCCGTTTGTGTTTCTATTTGCGCTATTCCTCGCATCGCCATTTATCACCTTTCTGACACTTGAGAGGATGCAAGCTCAAATTTTTATTCGTCTTTATTTCAGAGTATCAGCACAGATTTTTTTCTTATTTTGAGTCATTTTCATCAGTGTTTCGGCCCATACGAAAGTGAAATGAACGAACCAGAAAGGAAATGCGTTCAATCTACATACCTGAGCTAAACGTTATACATTCATTCATTGATGCAGCTATCGACCTCAATCAAATTCGCCGATCGACGTCCATCCCTGTTAACATTTCCGCTATGATGGTTGAAGGACGCCATAGTGTTATCCATGGGCAATCAATAAAGTACATGCCGTTGCGCTTATTGAGAACAAGTTTCGAGCGCATGGTTGTAGTTTCATACCTGCGGCTATCCAAATGTACTGCACGGGAAGTTGTCAAACTGCCAGAAAAAAATTTACTGTGAAAAAGAAAACAGCGTTGCCTGCGCTCAGAATATCGCTGAAGTCGTCGTCGCACTCGACTGGTCCGAAGCTGGCGACGCTATTTATTCGACTGTCGCGGCATAGCGCAGCTCAGGAACTTTAGCGGCTGCAGTTGGGCGGCCATCCGAGTCGTAGACGCCTACGACAGTGGTTAACTGAAGAGGGATTCTTCGTTTGTGCGAAGGCACCTGAAAAGGCCAAGCAGCCCACGTAGCAGGCAAAGGCCCGGCCTCTGGCATCCAATAAAGCGAGACACCTGTCAGTTTTGACTCGCGTTGGGAACGCCGGCTTGAGGTCCGCTAACTTTGCAGGGACGGTGAAGCCAGTACCGACTTCATCACAATAGGCGCTCTATTGGCTCGGATTCTTCAGTTCCTTAGTTGCCACGGACTTCTCGCACGTTCCTGTACGATTAGCATTGTTGTAAGAAAGAAAATGCATTGTGACCACAAGCAGGGTGGGGCTGCCCAAATGCGAAGACTGTAGGAGTTGAAGGACGGACTTCGGGATGAAAACAAACTTGGAGGATTTATTTTACATTACATACAGAGAGGTGAGAGTCAAGTAACAGTCGTACAGTCAAAGGGCCGGCGACAACTCGGACGCTGCGGCCCGCGGTAAGAAGTTCGAGAGAGGTCAATCAGGGAATGCTCTGGTCTCTCTGGAATGCTTCTTTTAAACCCTTCGAGGACTGGAAGTCGAGTCATGTTCGGCCAATGGGTGGCGCCCGTGTCGCGGGTCACACCCGGTGGCTCTCTGCGGTCTTGCCTTGCTGACTTGCAATGCGCTTCTTCAAAGGCGGAGAAGGGGGACGATTGGGCCCCATTGTCCGAGGGCTCACCTGCTCCCGGTGGAACGGCCCCGCTGTGGCGGCAAATGGCTTCTTCAAAGGCGAAGAAGAGGGACGCTTGGGCCTTCCCGGTACATCACAGCCGTCCGGTTGTCACGGCGCATTACCGCCGTCTTGGTTTGGCACCCACTTTACTGTCAACAGTGCCGGGCTATCCCCTCGCTTTCTGGAAGAGTCAAGCAGAGAATAGCTACCGGCGGCGTACGAACTTGTTTGCACGTGAACTTGTTTGCTCGAGCGCTCCTCTGGAATGTGCTGCGATTCGATGTTGTCTGGGGAACTCGAAGTAGGCACAGGAAACAGCTCCATATCTAACAAGACATGGATAGCTTATAGCACACTTTGACAACACGTGAAAGCACCAGGATGAAAGCTGTGCTCATTGCAGTGCGTTCATTAATATTCGAGCGTTAAATACAGAATGTGCCGCGTCCAAAATTCAAGCTAAATCAAAGAAAAGCGCAGTTCCGCTGGCGCTGTATCTGTGTTTGTGTTCTCACGATCCATATGGACGCATACAATTACGTACCTTCGACTCGACCGTACACGCTATGCATCCGACTCGTGTCACAGCGGCTGTCTCCGATGAGCGCAAACCGATATCAAGTCGTGACGGGGCAGCGAACGCGGAGACCACAGCAACCCACGTTAGCCACGTTGCGCGCCTGTGTCGTCCACGGCTACGCGAGTTTGACATGCGTGGGAACACCTTATGGCAGCATATACAGGGCCAAAGTTAGCCAAGCTCTCAAAAATAAAATGTAGAATACACGATGACGCAATCAATGGTATTCCGTCAGCAGAGACGTACCGCAACAGGAGGATTTCTTTTCATATTTATGGATAGCCACGTTAATTAACGAACCTTTCCTTTACTGGATTAGGGCGCGAATTTTTAAAGGAAGGTAATAATTGCGTTTCAGAACACCCGATTCAGTTGTTTCCAGTGCGCTATATCTCGCGTAATTACTTTTTTCCACGTTATAAAAAAGAAAAACGCGCGAAATATGAAAATAGCGGCGCCATAACGCGTGCGCGCGCCGTGACACCAGCGGTGCCAGGCGTTGCTCGGAGCAATGAACTCTGCTCAATGCTTGCCTCGTCTGCCACGTGAAGGTGGCGAGGCATGGGAAATGGCGTTGGTCGCCGCGAACTGCAAGTTGCCTGTTCCGGGTGAAGCCAACGCAGTGCGCAGCGGCATTGAGCAGAGTCCATTGATCTGTCCTGGTGACGTCAGCACGTGTGCTTCCACAGTTCCATGTCCCTTAAGCTGATGACAACACTTTCACCGAGCAGAGAACGCTTGCAATAAGATTGAATTCCGCCTGCGGCGTGACGTCACCAGCCGGGGAGCTGCTCGGTGGCACCGTTCGGCGCATGATGCTGAGTGCCGCGATCTTTCTCCAGGTTGGTGCCATATGGTACCGCCTAAAGTCTATTAGAAGTAATTCAGTATGCCTCTTTTGGCGCTGCCAATCCCCCGCTGTGTGTTTCAATAAATTATGGGGTTTTATGTGCCAAAACCACGACCTGATTGTGAGGCACGCCGCGATTCCCTTAAAATTTGGACCACATGGGGTTCTTTAACGTGCGCATAATTCTAAGTACTGTCGCGATCAATTTGAAGGTGACCGCGCGAGCGTCGATAGGCAGGCCGTCCAAGCAGCATAGCGGCCGATTTCGGAACTGCGAAGATAAAAATTGCGCTGCCTTCTTCCCCTATTATGCTCTTCCAGGCTGCAACCATCACACCCCAGACAAACTCGCCATATTTTTGTGTTTGTTTCCCTTTCATGGCAATGATCTGTGTGCGTCGCTTCCTCATGCATATCTTGGCTAACAATGAGGCCTCTATGCAAAAGCTCATAACGCAATCTAAATGACTTCGCAGGTTATGCCGTGAACGGTGACGGGGGTGACAGCTTTTCAGGGAACACCAAAAGGGAGAGAGGGGAGCTATCTGATGTTTCCCTCTCGACCGACGGTGATGACGTAACGTGGCGCTGCTCCTAGTTTTGGTCGCCGCTCGAGCGATCACCTTCAAATTGATCGCGACTGTACACGGGTGTTTTCGCATTTCGTCCCCATCAAAATGCGGCAGCTGTGGCCGGAATTCGGTCCCGCGACCTCGCGCAGCGGTTTATTTGCTGCGAAACCTCAGTGACGACGTTGAGTAAAACCCAGGCCCCGATGATAAGATACACAATGATATTCCGGGCACTCTTACAGAAATCAAAGACCCTCACCTCGGCCTGCACGCTAGGATTGAACGCGTTCAACTGAAGTTTTCCGACATTGAAAAACTCCCGTGACTCTCGTAAACATCCTCAAACGAAAATTCAGACATGTGAAAGTTATATCAACGCTACGGATAAATGACTTCCGCGCGTGACCGAGAAACCAAATGAAGATAGGGGACGTCCAAACAACGTTGCTATGTTTTGGCTAGAGGTAGAGGGAAGCGAAACCAATACTGAGCTTCGATAAAAAGTTGCCAACGATATTTTCAAGGGTATGGTCGGTATCTAGGTAAAAACAGTTGAGCGTATTCACCGCGTTCGCCGAAAAAATAACCGGGTGCGTGCCTTCACATTGCGCTGCTTTTACTTCACAGAAAAAATTCGTAGTTCTGCGCAGCTGCCACAAACATAAGGATGAAAGTGGCTCTGTTTCAGAAGATTTCTCGATGATTGTTAGATGAATGCCACAGTTTGCACCGTGTGTCCCTAGGTTTGACCATGAAAATGGAAAACAAGGCTAGTCGCGTTTATGATAAGCTTAAAATAAATGACGCCTAGTTGCGACATTCTGCTGGAAGAAGGAGGGTGGTTTTAAAGCAAAGCAGAAGCCCGGTTATCGAAGTGGCTGAGGGATCTTCGTCATAGTATGTTGGAGCAGCAAAGACAACCGTCGACAATGCTTAGTTGTCTGAAAAGTTACGCAAATGAAATTGATAAATTAGAGGAACTGATTTTGCTCTACCCTCCCTCCTGATATTCTGGTGATCACAGAAGCGTGGCTCTATACATGGATACATGATTTTGACATCTTTCCCATTTTTTTACTCAGTCTTTCGTTCGCATCGCCAGTCGGAGTGTCGCTGTCGAGCAGAGCTTATATTCTGGCGCTCAAAGAAAACCAGGGGACCCTGAGCAATATTTATTACACCTGCATGACCATCTTAATGTCAATGTAAACGAGCCCACTAAATTATTGAAGGGAAAACCTTAGGGGTCAACGTTGGCGGTGCCCTTGGCGAAACTGCGCTGTGACGAAAAGGCCGACGCCGCAAAGAGTCAAAACACGCCGGAAAATGTTCGGCCTGACGTCAAATGTCTCAGCGAGGTTCCTGTAAACAAAGTAAATTGGTGGCCTCGAAAAAAAAGATTGGTACGTATCGGTCTGAGTGGGAACCGAATTTTAGGTTTAGTACTGCTTTCGCGCAAGGTGTTGCTGCGCAGAAAAGCGGGTGAGCGCGCTCTGCGCAGTGACGTCAGAGTCGGAGCGGCGGTTGTCGGCTCGCGAGGACGCCCGCGCAAGTACAATCGCCCACAAAACATTGCGGGGTGCGCGAGCGCGTGGCGAAGCGACCCTCTTCTGGCGGTGAACCCCCGCTGTCGAGACCGACGCACGCGCGTGCCTCCGACACTGCAAGCGTGCATGTTTCCGCGCTTCCTCCTTGCGCGCCGGCGAAACCTGAATGGCGATGTGCCCCCCTTGCGATATGCGCCATGACGGCTTCGACGGGCAGAACTTCGTTTATACAGCGGAAATTAATTGCTCATATCCGTCTTACCTGTCTCCTACACAATGCGTTATATGCCACGCTCTTCTGCGGGAGAACGCCCCGTTCGTTAGAAGAAAGAACGATGACTGGCCACGAAAAGTTGCAGCCCAGAAAAAAAATGGCTCGTTGCATTCGCCACCGGGCCGGCCCTATGCGCCAGCGCTCGTGACTCGGAAAAAAGCGGCTGCAGTGGCGCGGCCGACAACTCTAAACACGCTTCACACAGTTTCGCCCGTCGAAGCCGATACAGGGCCACAGCATGGCCACAGCGAATATCGCAAGAGGGCTACCTCGCGGCTACATTCGAATATCGCCGGCGCGCACGGAGGAACTCAGGAGAGGACCTGACGTCACTCTTTGTGAAGCGACAGTGAAGCAGGAAGGTGGCGTTGCTCATGGCGTAGCTCTCCTCTCTTGTTTACATTTCTCGCGAAACCACGCCGCGCTGCGCCCAACCGTGCTGCTCGGACCCGCGCGCTCCGCAGCAATACTAAGCAGTCATTAGCACGTTAGCATGATTCCGCGAAAGAGGGAGAAATTTCCCGCGAATATTCCGTCGTCCGTTGCCATTGCCGTGGCGCGGTACATTGCGTACAGCGTTGCATGCGCGTTCATTTCACGAACTTTAGTTCCTCCTGTCCCAGCTGGCCACAGCAACATCCGGTAGAGCACGGTCCAGAAAATGCAGCGCAACGAAACACGGAGACCAACGCAAACGTGCCCACACGGCGCCTTTGCCACGGTACGAACGCTACGGAGCAACACGTGTGTGCGCACAGAACCAAAACAACGCCGCCAATAACAAAGCCGACACTACAGCAAAGAAATAAAAAAACAGCAAAACAAAGGAGAACCTACTACGTCATTTCCGCCACACTTTTCTCCTAGTGCGCGGAGGGGGTAGGGCCTCTCCTCAGTTTCGTTCCTCCATGCCGGCGCGCAAGGACGACGCGCGGAAACATGCGCGCTTGAAGTCTCGGAGGGACGCGCATGCGTGCAGGCGTCGGTCTCGACACCCGGGGCTCCACCGCCAGAAGAGGGAGAGGGCCGCTTCGCCACGCGCTCGCGCACGCCGCAATATTTTGTGGGCGAGTGTACGCCACCACGGGATAAACGCCAGAGGAGTGCCACACATGTAGTTCCCATTGCGACTCGTTATGTCTTCCAACGAGGTCTGAGCCCGATTGTACACCTTCAAGTATTACCGAATGTGCAGCAGCCTTTCGGCTTGTGCTACAAGAGTGTAACACCTGCCGAACTTTCTACTAACTGGCGATTTCACTGTACTAATCTGGCACTTGGGAATAAGGAAACCGCAAACTGTGATTTAAACAGCGTTTAACTTTGCTCTGACCCGGCTTGATACACATCCGACGCGCACTCAGCAGGTGGCTTCGCCGGTGCTGGATCCTGTTTTCGTGTCTCGTACTTTAACACCAGAAGTAGTAGAAGCTTGATGTGGGTGAGTTGGTTATGCATACTTGATGAAATGAGCGCTACGAATACGCGGACGAAAGAACACATGTACGACAGACAAGGCGCTACTTCCAACTAAATGTTTTTTGAAGAAACAGAACTTTAAATAGATGCGACCATGAATGGCCCAACGTGACATCACCATCTCCCTATCTCTTCAGAAAAGCTATCTCTTTTTCAGTAAGCGTCACTGAAGGGGAACTAATGCACGTGCCCTCGGCCTTAGCAATGTAAAAGGCTTCCAATATCTCGCGTTCTAGTCTATCTCTAGACCATGCCAGAAACCTGGTGTCGCGAAGATACGGACGGCAATTGTGACGTTTACAGTGTTCCGCCAGATGGCCCCCCGCATTGTTATTTACGGCCCAATTGTGCTCACGCGCCCTTTCATTAAAACACCGTCCGGTTTGCCCGATATAAACCTGTTGGCAACTTAGGGGTATCTCGTATACGACATTACTTTTGCAAGCAGTGTACGGCGCTGCATGTTTCTTGGAGCATGGTTCGGGTTTTGCTTTTGTCATCATAGGGCATATCTTGGCCAGCTTACACGGTGCACTGAAGAGAAGATTGATGCTGTGCCTTTGTGCCACTTTCTTGAGGTTGTGGGATACCCTGTGCCAATAGGGAATCACGTGTAATCTCTTCTTGTCAAATGGCTTCTTTTTTGTGTTAGTACCCTCTCTTGCCTGTTTGATCTTTTGAAGAAGCTTGTCGCACACGCTAGAGATCAGTAGTGAAGGGAAACCGGCTAGGCGTAGCCTTGAAACTTGGTTATTGAAACCGATTTCTATTTTGTGGTTGCAAGATTTGTTTAGCGCTTCTTTCAGACAAGTCATTGCAACCCCTCGTTTTACTAGCTTGGAATGCGCAGTGTCGAATGACATTAGCTGCTTGTTCAACCTGGGCTGGTATTCGAAACAGACATGCGTGTTCATCAGAGTGAGATTGAGGTCCAGAAAGCGAATGCTGTTGTCACAAGGCCTTTCGCACGTGAAGTTTAGAGCATCCGATGCAGTCCTAAATGTGTTAATAATCGATTCTACAGTGTTATCTAGCCTAGACCCTGGAAGGTCGTTAACAATCACGAGGTAGTCATCGACATACCTCATTATAGAGGGAGCACATGATTGATTCAGAATGCTGTTTACACACTTGTCAAAGGCGCTGAGAAAGATGTCTGAAAGAATGGGAGCGAGCGACGAACCAATGCAAATACCCTTGCGTTGTACATAGTGTTGGTTTTTGAAACTAATGACAGTGGAATGAAGGTAAAAGCTTAACAGTTCTAAAAACTGGGCACTATTCACACCGGTTGCACAACTGAACCTAACTTCACCAAAGTCTTCGATTTTGTTCCTAACGGCACTGAGCACGCCGTCATGAGGAATCGCATAATACAGGTCTTCAACATCCAGTGAAAACGCGTACACATTGCTCCAAGTTCCTTGTTCTAAAGTCAGCACGACTTCTCTAGAGCTCCGCACAAGGAAAGGGTCATCTAGGGGTAACTGGCATAAATGGCGCTTCAGGTAGTGCCCTACTTCCATCTGCCATGTCCTCTTCTCAGAAACAATAGCCCTAAAGGGGCAATTAGGTTTGTGGGTCTTCCCGGAGAAAAATACTTCCAAGACGCCTACCTCAGCTCGGTTCGTCGCCTTCCGAAGAGCTTCCAGGTTGAAGTTCTCAAGCAACTTGATCGCTCTGGCTTTTTGCTTTTTGTGGTTGAAATCCACGGCCTTGAAATTCTTCTCAATCGCGCTGATGGCCCTCTCTCCGTAGGCGCCCTTGGAAAGGATGACGAAGCCATCCTCCTTGTCCGCCTGAACTGCGACGAGGTCATTTTGCCGTAAGAAGCCCGTTAACTTCTTGAAGGGTGGGTTAGGGGTGGTTTTTGAATGCACAGTCCGAAGAAGGGTATCCACTGCGTCACTGGTGGCTCGATCCCGCTCCGCCTCGCCAGCGCAGTTTCCTATTCGCCGGGCCGTAGCGAGCAGCTGGTGCTTCTTGGACGGTGGCTCAAAGCTGTATTTCGTTCCTTTTTGAAGTAGACCCCTAACGTCGTCTGGGAGCACAACATCACCGAGTAGGGTCACTTTAGTTGGCTGAATGTTTCGCCGACTTCGCTTTGTAAGACCTATTCTTGACCTCTGCCAAAGGAATTCAGTCACTTGTTTGGCAGTCCTCTTGGACTGGGCGAATTCCCGACCGCCGACAACCTGATCCTTGCTTTCGTTGCACAGGACCCAAAGCCAGTCGTTGTACCTACGTACCTGCCGCCCTTTTTCAGACTTCATTATCCTGTACATCCTTTTGACGTGTCCCCAAGAAGGTTCCAGGCCACCCAGGAAGACTTGAACTTCGGGAGCAACTATTCCCTGTTTTATGTATGTACAACGCAAGGGTATTTGCATTGGTTCGTCGCTCGCTCCCATTCTTTCAGACATCTTTCTCAGCGCCTTTGACAAGTGTGTAAACAGCATTCTGAATCAATCATGTGCTCCCTCTATAATGAGGTATGTCGATGACTACCTCGTGATTGTTAACGACCTTCCAGGGTCTAGGCTAGATAACACTGTAGAATCGATTATTAACACATTTAGGACTGCATCGGATGCTCTAAACTTCACGTGCGAAAGGCCTTGTGACAACAGCATTCGCTTTCTGGACCTCAATCTCACTCTGATGAACACGCATGTCTGTTTCGAATACCAGCCCAGGTTGAACAAGCAGCTAATGTCATTCGACACTGCGCATTCCAAGCTAGTAAAACGAGGGGTTGCAATGACTTGTCTGAAAGAAGCGCTAAACAAATCTTGCAACCACAAAATAGAAATCGGTTTCAATAACCAAGTTTCAAGGCTACGCCTAGCCGGTTTCCCTTCACTACTGATCTCTAGCGTGTGCGACAAGCTTCTTCAAAAGATCAAACAGGCAAGAGAGGGTACTAACACAAAAAAGAAGCCATTTGACAAGAAGAGATTACACGTGATTCCCTATTGGCACAGGGTATCCCACAACCTCAAGAAAGTGGCACAAAGGCACAGCATCAATCTTCTCTTCAGTGCACCGTGTAAGCTGGCCAAGATATGCCCTATGATGACAAAAGCAAAACCCGAACCATGCTCCAAGAAACATGCAGCGCCGTACACTGCTTGCAAAAGTAATGTCGTATACGAGATACCCCTAAGTTGCCAACAGGTTTATATCGGGCAAACCGGACGGTGTTTTAATGAAAGGGCGCGTGAGCACAATTGGGCCGTAAATAACAATGCGGGGGGCCATCTGGCGGAACACTGTAAACGTCACAATTGCCGTCCGTATCTTCGCGACACCAGGTTTCTGGCATGGTCTAGAGATAGACTAGAACGCGAGATATTGGAAGCCTTTTACATTGCTAAGGCCGAGGGCACGTGCATTAGTTCCCCTTCAGTGACGCTTACTGAAAAAGAGATAGCTTTTCTGAAGAGATAGGGAGGTGGTGATGTCACGTTGGGCCATTCATGGTCGCATCTATTTAAAGTTCTGTTTCTTCAAAAAACATTTAGTTGGAAGTAGCGCCTTGTCTGTCGTACATGTGTTCTTTCGTCCGCGTATTCGTAGCGCTCATTTCATCAAGTTTAACACCAGAGCTGAACATCAAGGATGGTACCACAAGAGGCTGTCGTTAACGTTTCACCAAATAGATAAACAGGTCAGAAATAGTGGTTTATCGCGTATTGCATTTAAAGTCTTTAGCAGGGCCTATGATGAAAGCGCCATTTATTGCCCCCAAGACCTTTCGGAGAATTTTTTCCAGGTTATAAAGCAAACGTCGACGACGTCTATCTGGATCAAACTCCAGGCGGCGATTGCGCACTACGAGGAAACTCACCTCAGGAAAATGAAAAACAATAAAGCGCGAGACCCCGTGAACTATTCGAGACATATCTCATTTGAAGAAGCGAATTCAAAGCACGCGTACAGAAGCAGCAGAAATCTAACGGGAATTGTTCGTAACTATTATTAACTTGTTCCTAAATTAAAGGCACAGAATAAATGCGCCAAACATACTTTTTTTCGAATACACTGGCAAATTTTGATACCTCAACCATAGAAATTGTGGCGATAACTATCGAAGGCAGATAGTTCGATATCGAAGCTAAAGATCGCAAACCACGTGGTAGAAGACGCGAGTGCCATGGTCAATTCGTTTGTCAATTTTGTCTTCGCACGTGCTCCCCCAACAAATGCTGATTTCTCAGCACCACGCAGCTTTATGCACCCGTGCAGATTACAAGACCGCGCATCTTGAACTTGCTATTACTTTTTCACGTAAGAAAGACCCCTGTCCCATACAACATTTCAAACGGGTTTTTTTAAAAGATACGCAGAAGAAAGCTTTCGCCAGTGCTACATAAGTAATTTTCACAGTATCGCTAAGTACGGGTGCTCTTCCGGCAGACAGGCCATACTCGAAATTCCTACCTATTCACAAAGACGGCGACGAATTATAGGTAGATACTTATCGCCCTGCGCCCTTAAGGAATTGTAGAATATTAAGAACAGACCGTCAATAAAGCAATCATAAGCTACTTAGACGTTAATAAGACGATGAGCAATAGGAGAACAAGGTGAAAGCCGGAGCGAATGTTCCGAAGAGTGCACTTTTC
This sequence comes from Dermacentor albipictus, assembly GCF_038994185.2. Classification (NCBI taxonomy): domain Eukaryota; kingdom Metazoa; phylum Arthropoda; class Arachnida; order Ixodida; family Ixodidae; genus Dermacentor; species Dermacentor albipictus. Next base: position 178,388,972 of record NC_091822.1, read on the forward strand.
TTCCACGCGACGTGTGCTTTCCTCGTCACTGTATACATAGGTGGGGTTCTTCTAAAGGACAGAGGGCGTAGGGCGGGTGGGTGCGGCAACGAGCGAAGGTGTATTAGGGGCGAGAGTGTCGAACTGAGAATAGAGGAGTGCTGTGCACCAGGCCAGGGACACGGCCCTCTGTCAACCACGTGTCAACGCCCGTGTGTCAGCCGGCGTGCCAACACGGTGCACAGCAGCCCTGTTAATAACTTGCTTAAGACCAGAAACACGAATTTTGTAAAGGGATACGAACTGTAACCCTTTTGCTTGAAATTATGCATGGGTTGTCATGGTAATTAACTCCACCCTGGAAACCGACGCAATTTTGATTGATAATGCTACCGCAACCCACATTGTAAGTTAATCGAATTAAAGAAATTCAATAGATATTCATCCCAAAACAATCACGTGCTTTGAAGCATATCATTTGAACAGTGTGCAGTATGTTTCAGCAAACAATGCCAATTCTAGCAGTCTTAATGTTTTATCAGGCGTACAACAGTGATCCATTTTGAGATGTTTAGTTGTCCCTCATTTATGTTAATGATATTTATTCATGCGTAGATCAACAGGTTACACTGAGGCTGCGCGACCTACTGCACTGTCCCAGCGTGAAGGACCAGGAAAAGCTGAACATTTATTTACGCCAAATTGCTTACTTGTTTGGGTTGAGACATGGAAATAAACGTCAAGTAAACGAAGTTCCCCAGAGTAAGCAGAAAAAAAGTGCCTTTCTTTTCAGTTACCAAATATCGGACACTGATACAACACAAACGCAGGAACTCAAATATTTAGGAGTCAATTACACAGGACTTAAAATGGGAGGAGAACATTGAGGCTGCATGCACCAAGGCATTCAAACATTCAGGACTTCCACTCCGGAAATTGGGAATGGCATCACCACAAGTGAAAGTAGCTTACAAAACCTTAGTCCGGCCAATTCTTGAGTATTCAAGTATAGCTTGGGACTCCAGCCAAGCTTATCAAAAAGCTTGAAGAAGTACAAAATAAACAGTCAGGTTTATCTGCGGTAAGTATTCATGTCACGTTAGTGCAACTGCTTCACATGTCAAGGGATGCATCTGTCCGTACCGGCAGAATATCGCTTCAATGAAGCTGTCTTGTGCTTTGACTGAAGCATCTAAATTTGTATTATTTATTTTTTGATTAATACTGTCGACCCCCAATGGGTCATTACAGGAGTGGAACAAGTACAGAAAGAACATGCAAAGTGTTAAATTCCTGGGCAATTAGTGGAACATCATACATCAATGTTGATTTTCTAGGTACAAGAATATTCCTTCAGATGAAAACTTCGAGAAAACAGCAGGTACTAGGTATACAAGATCAAGAAAGTGTGTTGTACACAATGGCACTCAAAGTGGGATACAAAGGTGATGCATAGAAAGACATACAAAGAGTGTCCAGACCCTAGCAAACGTAACATGCGGTATGAATCGGAACATTGCACTTCTAATACTGTCTTCATAGTTGAGCAAATATTCTAACGATCGAACACTTTCTGGAAGACGCACTATAGAGGTATGCTCATGAATATATTAAGGTCACAGGGGACAAATTACGTAAAATATGTAGACTTCACATTTTCCTGAGGTTCACCTATTGATAATAGTTTCACTATAGTGTCGGTAGCCTGTTCCATTCATTGATTGACAAGGAGAAAATTGACAAGGAAAACTACCCGAAGCAACCGTGGCGGCATTCTGGTCGAAGCAACCATAACGAGTGCATTCCAGCTTCTATCGCAAGGTGCAAAACTTTCAAGAACTAATTCCCGAAGGAATAGAATTGTGGAATGCACTGTCAAATAATGTTGTGAATGCTGGTGTGTTTTTACCAAGTTGAAATACTTATATCGCTGCGAGTTTGGTGAACTGGTTTTGTGGCGTGCTTGATTTCCATGTATTATTGCGTCGACTAGTTCGTGCTGTCAGCATTATGTTTTTTAATTTTTTTATGATCATCTTTATAAACTATTGTTGGCAATGTGGTGATACTGTTCTTCTACCAACTACCATTATCTATTATCTGTACCCACTTCCTGTACGATGCTTAGATGGATTGCGTTATGAATAAACAAATTTTAGTGAGACGTATTAGATCCCCAAATGGTCTGGACCAAATCGACTTGACCAATGGGTCTAGAACAGTTGAATATCACTTTCAGTTTCCCCCACGTGCAGCACCACTATGGCTGCAAGCTTCTGGCGAAGCTCCTGTAACAGTTCTGCCTGTTGTGCATTCTAACAAGCAAAATAAAACCACACACGTATTGCTTAGTACTCATTTTAATGTCACTTGTATTGAGAAATGGCAAAGGCGGCTCAATAGCATCGAGATTCCCTGCCGCATTTCCAGTGAGTGGGAAAAGAACTAGTGTAAACTACTCCTCTAACGGCGACTCCTCGCAACCCCTTGTAGCTTCGGAACATAAGCCCCATGAAAGAGTGGATCATCGCTTTGTGTCAAAAAATGGAACTGCACATTTGACTGCATACTTTGCTTGACATGACGGGGACGAGACTTCAAACGAAAATTTGATAAAATCACTCATTAGGGTTCTAGCGTCAAAAGCGATAATTCGGCTTAGCAGACAAACCACTTCCACAGCGCCTTAAAGCAAAGTTCACATTTCGACCCCCCTCCCCCCCCCACCGCTCCCTCTGTCCCCCACCCACCGAAGTTTGCTGTCCGTTGCTGCTGCTGGCTTGGCGAATGTAGCTCACACAAAGGCGCTCATATAACAAAATCAGCTTACACGCAGTTGCCACGTCTTGCTAGCTTTCCCGGCAGGCACGTATTCGCTATGCTGCAAAAGGTTTTGCATGAGAGCAGCTTTGAACCATTTAATTACCCGTCTCACATATCTTTCGCTCTGCACAGATTCGAAAATATGCATTGTATCTGCACATTGTTATTATTGATAACGATTATGTGTGGTGTATGGGCCAGATATGACCAGAGGGCGCCGCGCAAGAAGCGAGAATTGTTATTAATCGCGCAAACCTTCCGTTTATTTTCATACTCCATCACGGTATTCCTGACCCGTACTCCGGAAGTTGCCTCACGTTTCGCACTCCGCGCAAGTTCACCAGGGAATATAGACCTTATCAATGTTTCCTGCCTGTCATCAACACTCAACTGTGCAGGAACACTTAACCTTATGACAATGCTCATTTTCATGATGTCGATATTGTTCCTAACTCAGTGTCGATGTAGAACTACGAAACAACAACGCAAAGCTTGGAAACGAACACACGGTTCAACTGCAATTTCTCCTTTTTCTTTTATACTTACCTTACGCTTCGTTATGTGCTCACTCTTCGTTTGACAACTGCCCTTTTTTTTTTATTCAGCCGCTTTCTGCCGTGGCCGGCAGAAAGCGCGTTCCCTTGCGAAATGGAATGTGCCTGGCACTCCCGCTATCGGCGTGCTCGCGGACAACAGCGCCGCGCGCGCAATTTTGCCGCTCGGGTCACCACTCACTTGTGCTAATCGTTTTTTTCGCTGGGACTGTACGAGCGAGGACTACCTTGCCGTGTGAATGAAGCAAAGAGTTAACTTAGTGATAATGCAAGACCTTATCTCAAGTAATAGCCCCAAAGTTGCGAAAATCCTTAGAAGTACGTGACGTCACTCTAAGTCACTGGCGCGCTGTGGTTCGTTAGCGAACTTCGAAAACGCAGTGCCAGACGAATCGGTATTGGCAAGAAACACTGGCCCATCCTCACCCTCGACCTTTGCAGTCACAATTAAGCGTGCAGCGGTTTTTTTTTTGTTACGCCTGCAAAGCAAATACGTAGGGCCGCGTGCTCGAAAAACGATATTGCGCTGGACCTGTGCGTAAAATTATTAGCGACGGCAGCCGGCCAACGCTAAGTAGCAC